>NC_056687.1:94037399-94262399 GCF_018350215.1 Panthera leo
GCTGGTGCTGCAGATCCTCTGGTTACGTCCAGAGCCAACATGGTTGGGAAAGCCCATTCTTACCCCAGGCCCCAGCAACCTCCTGGCTGGCCACTGGCTCTCTACTCGGTCATCCCTGACAAGGGTCATGTGGGAACTTCAGATAGCAGCCAAGGGAGACCTTAGGGGCACTTCTCTGGCTTCTCACCACCTGGACCTGTTCCTCAGCTATTTCCAACCAGCCTGGATGGTGCCATGTTAAAGCTGGGTTTCTCCTAAGGAACTTGAAATCATCACAATGTGTATCCAAAAAAGTTAGGAAAGGGCCCCTGCTCTGGAAAACCTCTAAACATATCTGATTGTCTCCATTTCCCCATTTCTCATTATCTTGATCCAAAAGTAGGCAGGGAGATGACTAGCCCATAGAGATTCTTGGTGATAATTAGAAAATGACACTCCTCAGGTGAATTTACCTTTGGGCCGGGCTGCAAAGCTTGGTGAGTGGAGAGACAAGGCCTGGAGAGACCTTCTTACTTGGTTCCTTGGCCAGGTATCTGGGTGCAGCAGGGGATTGCACAACCACTTGCAGTAGGTCTGGAGGAAGAAGCTAGAACCCAAATATCTGAATGCTTTCTTTTCTTCTCCCTCTCTTATCTTCTCAACTCCTCCCCAATGAGCCCCCACTTCCCCTTTCTCTTTAGGGAGTCACGAACTCCCTTTATGTCATATCCTGAGTTACCATTCTTATTGCTCATGTGAGATCCCTATGAACTGAACCTACTGTGTGTGGCTATCAAATCGAGTCTTGCTATGAACTAATTACTCCCCCCCCCCCATGTAGTAATTAAAACAATAGACTTTTATAATCTCACACAGTATCTGAGGGTCAAGTATCCAAAAGTAGCTCAGCTGGGTAGGTTGCCATCAAGCTGCACCCAGGACTATAGTCTCTAAAGACTTGACTGGGACTGGAGGATTCATTTCCAAGCTCACCCATGTGGCAGCTGGAAGGAGGTTTCAGTTCCTTACTGGTGGGCCTTTCAGTAGGGCTTCCCATCATATGGCTTCCCCCAGAGCGGTGATCCAAGATAACCTAACCCAGGACATAGTATCACTTCTTCCATAGTCTGCTGGTCACAAAGACCAACCCTCCTCTAGAGTGAGTGTGGGAGGGACAGGAGAAGGGTGTGAATACCAGGAGGTAGGGATCAACAGGGGCCATCTTGGAGGCTGGCTACACATAGTTCTGCCAGCGTTCTTCAATGGGTGCAGCATTGACATGTGGGGTAAGACAACTGTTGTAGGTGGGCGTTCTGTTGTTAGGTAGGACCGTCCCAGGCATTGCTGAACATCTCAGCATTCCTGACCTTCACCCACTAAATGCCAGCAGCATTTCATAGTCAATGTGACAATCAAAAGTGCCCCTGCAACATCCCTAAGATGGGCAGTATTCACCCCTTGTTGACAACCTATCTAGTGTGTGAATCAGGAGCACCTACACGTTGGGAGTTCATTAGGATCAAAATAGATCAGTTTATTACTTTCAAAAATATTACAACCATTGCACTGGCACCTCCCCGTATGGTTTGAAGTGACTGAGTGATTGATAGTCCTATAGCATGGAGGACTGTAATTTGAAGGAACACTGAACTTGGAGAAAATGCTTGCTTCATCCTCCCTCTCCCATTTATTTGCTGATGGCCTGGAGCAAGTTCTTCAACTCTCTGAGCCTCACCTGTGAATAGGAAATACTACTACTCACCACACAAGGTGACAGCTAAAGAGAACAAAGCACCTTTGAACCACACATGGCTTACTCCTTCCAAAGGCACTAGAGTGTCCCAGTCCCTGTGGTTTGTAACAGGAGTGTCACAGGAACCAGCTAACCCAACAGGCCTGCGGAAGGGGCCAGGGTTCCCCTGACAGGACAATCAGTGCAAGCCTGGCTTCACTCTTTCACAGAGGCCTGAGATTTTCCTAGCTACCCAGATGACTGCTGGGCTTTACTCTGGGGCCACACCTGGTTGTCAGCTAAGCCCACCATTTCTTCTATCTTATTGCCTTCCCTGGTCCTTGGCCAAGGTGTGACTCTCCTGGGACAACTGTCTTCTGCCATTTCACTCCTCTGTTATGGGTTTCCTTTTCCCTAACCCGAACTCCACTCCTCCTCTCCTCCAGAGCATTTCCATATTCTTTTTGGAAGGCGATCACATGCACCTTCCACTTCTCCACGAAATGCCTCCACCTTCTGGAAACCTGGCTCACTCCTGAACTTTGTGCTTCCCCTGCAGCATCCTTAAGTTGACTTTTCCTCCAAGATTTCAGGCAGAACTCTTCCATCCATAGCTGTCTGCCTTTTTCATGCTCTGGGTTAGGGAGTACTGCTGGAGAAAATCACCCAATTTTCCGGAAACATGTAGTCCAAATTCATTTCCAGGTCACCTGGGCCATCAGCACTGCCCTGGAACTCCTGCTTCCCTGGTCAGCATGTTCCTTCAGCCTCCATAGCATCTGTCATAAGCCTTTTCCTTCGTTTGCTTCAGACCTTCTACTTTGCTCCTTTGTACTTCCTTCTCACCTCAGCCCTCAGATGATGCTGCCTGCTACTCCACAAAAACCTAGAAGCCCGATGCGGATGCCCACAATTTCCTGCCACCCCTCCCATCACCTCACCTGTCCCTTTACCTGCACCTACCTACCTTCCCCCAAGACTAACGTCTCTGCCTGAACCCAGGCTCTCACATCTTGGGCTTCTTCAGGTGCTTCCCGCCAACAATAATCCTCTCTTCTATAGTTCAATCTTGACGTTTTCACTGGATCCTTCCCATTAACTATCCTCAAGTCTTTTCCATCTTAAAACAAGACAAAACGAAACAAAACCCCCCAAACAAAACAAACAAACAAACAAACAAAAACCAAAAGAATAAAAAAAAAAAAAACAACCCACTCCCTCCAACTCTTCCCTTCCCTCCCTGGCCCCACACTTTCCTCCTATCCCTCCTCCCCGTCACAACTCATGTTCTTGAAATAACTGTTATCATTTTCCTGCCATTTCCTCACCTCCCTTTCCTCTCAATTGACCGCAATCTGCTAGTGCCCACACCTCTCCTCAGAAACTGCTTTCACCCAGGTCATAAACTGTTTCCCCATTGCTAATTCTCATGAACAGTGCTCATTTCTTATCTGACCTAACCTCTGAACATTTGACACTGTCCACCACTCCCTTCTCTGTTGGAAGACTCTCTTCCCTGGCTTCCATGTGACCACATTTTCCACCCCTAGTGATCTTTCTGAATCTTTAATCATGTCCCTTCCCTCACTCCTACTTAAAATTCTTCAATGATTTCCTCTTGTCCACAGGATATAAAGCTTTTCCATGGTCTGTTCTCTCCCACACAGTGTCTTGCCACTGCCTCCCCCGACTTATCCTTCAACTACACTGAACTATTTGTAGTTCTATCGGGTTATTTGCTGTGTGTTCCTCTGGACTTTTGCACATGTTTTACCCTGTTCATTCCCTCTTGGCAGGTTAACTCCTTTTCATCACTTTTTCCATGGTGTCTTCTATGGCCTCCTTGTAACAGTTAGATGTTCCTCCCATCTTCTATCATGGGTTTGCCTCCATAATAGTACTCATCTTGCTTTAATTGTCCATCTACTCTTAGATTTTAGGGAAGAGACCTTTCCTTCCTTGCAGTTTTAACCCTAGAGTCTAGACAGTGCCTGGTGCATAATAGGAGCTCAAAAGCTATAGGGAATAAATGACCCTATGAATGTGTATCACATGAATGGCATACGGACACTTATAAAAATTAGTTGAATTTGAACTTTAGGTGAGGGAAATATTAGGGAGATAAGAGATGGATTTAAAGGGGATAAAGGACGAAAGAGACCTTCCTCCTTGCATCTCGTGTTAAGGTCAGACAGCCAGATGCTCTCCTATCCTTCCCCTTTATCTTCTTTGACAAGGGAAAAACACCTGCCACTTAGAGAAGCCACTGTTGACCTTGGTGTTGCCATTTCAAAGATGATATTTCAAAGATGATGATTTTCTGGTTTTCTTTTCACAATTCAGGTGGAAAAAAGAAGTACAGACTCAAATGGAAGAGGAGAAAATACCCTAAAAAATACAGCAAATTCCCTGGGCTGAAATTTAAGAAATATTTACTGTTTAGAATTGTTAATGTCATTTAGGTAGATATCTTGAAACGAACAAGCTTATTACTTTACCCTGCAAGTTAAAAAAAAAAAAGACAACAGAGGCAAATCAATATATTTTCTAACGGCAAGGTCCCACCTGCCTTATTTATTGAAGAAAAGAGTGTACACTTGCTAGTAACACCCACACGTAAGTAAATGAAACACGATTATGCAAGAATCCAGGGAATGTCAACTAAAACCAGCCTGGTATTAAATACATAGAAATGACTCCTTCCCTTGTTGTAGCCACATGGACTTTCCCTTGCACTGCCGATCTCCAACAGATTTCATTTCTATCTGGTTTGTCTTCAGAACTGGGGAGGAGAGATCCTGGATTTGGCAGGTGCTGAGCTTGGAACCCACACTCACTCCAGCAGTGCTTCTGGTTCAGATGACTCTTGAGGCCAGTAACACTTCCAGCCCCAGGGAAACCTCTGTTCCGGATTTTTCCCTCCATCCACAAGGGAGTTCTTTTTTTGCAAAACGCTTTGGCTGTTCCTAAAGCTTTCTCTCATTTTGTCTTTTGAAAAGCATTTTGTGGGGTTGGAACGTTGCAGGTTCCCCCCTCCCCCTCCACCCAGATGTTTCTGGTTCTCAGGATGTACACCTGTGAAGTTGGGCCACTTGGGAGAAATGTTTGAGTTTTATTTACAGCGGAGAAGAATGTGATCTTCACATGCAAATGTTCAAAATGGTTATTTTGTTCTAGGGAGTCGACTGCAAGACCTGCTAGTTAGCAGGGATTTGAAAGGAAAATATGAAGGTAAAATTATCTAATCATCAAATATATTTTGAGTGTCTACTCTGGCTCAGCAGCACTGCTGGGAATCAAACAGGGAAAGAAAACAGGGAGAAAAAGAGAAAGAAAGAGACAAATCTATTCTAGTTAGGGAAGGAGGGAGAGGAAGATGACAATATGAAAAAATAATAAATCAACAAGAGTGCAGTTTGTTAGATAAAATTGTTCTGAACTCTGAAAGATCAAATTACATGCTGAGAGTCCTGCTTTTTGCAAGATTGTCAGGTTATCTCCTTGCTTCAATGAGGGATAATATATATGAAGTATCTAGCATAATATCTGACACATAGTAGGTGCTCAATAATATTATTTCCTGCTCTGGTCTTAGCCTGAGCTACTCATCCATGAAGGTGATTCTGTACGCCAAGAATAAGTGCGTTCAGCAAAATGTGCCACTTAACGTCAATCTGAAGGGACTTTAGGTACAGCTGTGATGGAATATTCTTCATACAGTCAATAGTTACTGTTAGTGAGGCGCCTGGGTGGCTCCGTCGGTTAAGTGTCTGACTTTGGCTCAGGTCATCATCTCGCGGTTCGTGGGTTCGAGCCCCACGTCATGCTCTGTGCTGACAGCTCGGAGCCAGGAGCCTGCTTCAGATTCTGTGTCTCCCTCTCTTTCTGCCCCTCCCCTGCTCATGCTCTGTCTCTCTCAAAAATAAATAAACAGTAAAAAAAAATTTTTTAAAGTTACTCACTTCATTTCATATCACTTTTATAATAAATATAATCAAGAAGCTACCATTTGTCAAGCACAGTGATAGGCAATAGGAACGCAGAAATTATGAAGCCATCATCTCTGCTCTCAGGAGTGGTCAGATACGGCAGCAGTGTAAAATAAGGCAGTGTAAGATAAAGCCCCAGAGACAAATACAAATAAATTCTCTCGGGGGCTCAAAGAGGAAAAGGTATTCTTGGGGGAGAAGGGAAGAAGGGAGAAGGAGAGAAAGGAAGAAGGGGGAGAAGGGAAGAAGAGCGTCAGCAGGGGCTTCAACAGGTAGATGACCTCTGGGATGAGCCAAACAGAAGTGAACTGAACTTGCAGGGGAGGGAAGGAAGGCAGGAAAGCCTCTAGAATGTCTAGGCCCCCTGAGTTGCCCAGTTTGCTTGAAACACAGAATGGGCAAGGGGCATGGTGGGAGATGGGCCTGGAAGGGAGGTGGGGACCACAACATGAGTGTCTTCGATGGCGCGGTGAGGATTGGTGTTTCATGTGGTCACCTCTGGTTCTTGTTGAGATTTTAGAGACGAGAAATCACATGACCGGCCATGCATCAGACAGCAGGTAGGGAATGGGAAGACCAGGTAGGAAGTGACCATAATCAGCCAACTAAGAAGGAAAAGAGATCATAGGATGGTGGTGGCTGTGGGAATGTACAGAAGGTTGGATCGGGATACTTGATGATCCCGTTCTGCTGTGTTTGTGGCACGTGTCACAAGTTGAAATTACTTTTCTTGTATGTTCACGTGACTATGGTTTTTTTCCCCCTCCCACGATTATAAATCCCACAAGAGCAGGGACTTTGTCTCTCTTCTTGTTCACTGCTTTCTGGTGGCTCCAATGGTTCCTGAGCCACAGCAGCGATTCAAAAAAACGTGTGCTGAATGACCGCATGACTGGTGTGGAAATAGAACCGATGTGACTTGACAAATGACCGATGCAGGACAGGTGGGAGGCAGAAGCGGTGAGATGTTGTGAGGACGGTTTCCAGCTTGGTCCCTGGAAGAATGCTGAACACATGGCTGGACTGGTTTCCCACATATCAACTTACTTCCTTTTGCACTTATGCTGTGTATCGTTAAGAGACGATTCTTTCCTTGCAGTGACTCTCGTTGTTGTCCTTGTTGTTGTTGTCATTGCCCAATTGTCATTTCTTTCTTTAATAGTTAATCTTTCATTTCTCTTCTAATTTTTCCCCCAGTTTTATTGGATACGTTTTGCCAGAGGTTCAACAAGGAAGTTTGCCTTGCATTTTTTATCAAGAGTGTTTTCAAGGGAGGAGGCTTCTTCCCTCTTCAAGAGAACAGGTCTCAATATTTTATTCATGAAATATTAGAACCCTCGGAGGTGTATACAGTGAATGGGAAAGATTTATCTGCAATCATTAAGAGAGGAATCTGGGGCTTGGCTGTGTACAAATTCCTGCATGTAAAAAAAAAACTTTCTAGTTTTGATAAATACTGCTTCCAAGACTTAATTTTTTTTTTTTAAACAAGGTAGCACATTTTGGGAGTTACTATTATATTAAAAGCAGAGAAGAAAGACATCTGATAAGGAGGGAGAGGGCACGTCAAAGAAGACACCATCACAGAACTGGAAAAGATTGAAGGGCATGTGACTTATGGATGATTTTCGAGGAGGGAATTTATAGTCTCTAGGAAAATGGGGGTACAGAGGTTTCTAGGGCCAAGAATTATGGAGCCAGGAATTGAGTAGAAACAATTGGCCCCCATCTGCTATGAGAAGATGCTGTGGCCTTGTTCCACCTGGAGATCAAGCTAAAAGAGTCTCCATAGAGAAGGTGGTACCTGCGTCGTGAGGACTCAGGGGAAGGAAAATACTGGAGGAACATTCTCTAAGAGGCATTTCATGAAAACTGGCAGTGGTGTTCGTGCAAAATCATAGTGTTAGGAAGGAAGCTCGAGAAGAAGCAGCTCACCCAAGCCCAAGCCCAAGCAGCAGTAGGTATGTGGAGAAATCGGTGCTGATAGATATAGTAAGGAGAGTTTATGATCCCTTCCATTCTCACGTTGCACAGTTCTGGGGAGGGGGGCACTCACACATAGCTTATGTAAATGGGGCTACGCTCCTGGTGGTGGCAGTCCCATAGATGCTACTCCAGTCACCTAGCTAATATTCCTCATTGCACCTGTCTTCCGGAAGAGTGCAACGAGGAGTACTGTCTATAGGGAGATGAACATCTTGAGTTTTGGTGTTAGGATTCTTTTGGTTGCAAGTCACAGAAACTCAACTCAGACAGCTTTAGCAATAGAGGTGATCTATTGGCTCATTCCTGCGCATTCTAGGGATAGAGCTGGTCTCTGTTTCCATCTCTTGGCATCATTGCATTCCCCTCTGTGTTAGTATCATTATCTCCTATGCTTGTGTGTGGTGGGGGCAGGAAGGGTGTGTGTGTTTTGTTGGGGTGGGCGTGTGCTGGGGGTGTGTGTGAGTGATATTTTCTTTGGCAGCCCCCACCCCAGAACCATGTGAAAAAAAAGTAGAGAAAAGCAGTTTCTCCTACGGAAGGAATATAGTTATCTTCTGGATTACAGAGATCGTGAAACCACAAATAAAATGTCCATGAGCAGGCTTGAATAGAGTTGCTGGTGGGCCATTAATTATCACATCTTTTAAACTATACGCTACAAATCACTGCTTTAAACATCTTTCCTTCCTTGTTGAGGTAATTCCATTACATTCTTAAAGAAACTCAACATGAAGAATTCTGCTTAAAAGTCTTCTTTCATGGTCAATTTACAAATTTAATTAATATGGCTTGGTAAGTGATTATGCAATTCTAGAAATGAATATTACTGGATTAAGTTATAATGAGTACTTTATAGAGAAAGTCAATACATGGTGTGTGTTTTCAGTCTTTGTCATCTGGTTCTAGTCTCTGTTTGGCAACAGCATTTTATACGTGGCTCTGTTAGTGCAGCCAAAAAACCTTGCATACTTCACAACTTGCCACTCTTCTCAAAGATTTAGAGACTGAAGCTTATAGCACATGCTGCTGGATTCATCTTCTAAAGTGAGAGTCTCATGGGCCTAAAATATCTCTTGTACCCACACATTTCCTGGTAGGCCAAACTTCACAAAATAAACATAGATGACCTCTCATCCATCCAGTCTTCCGGAAAGTTTAGAAATGATGCAACCTTTTGGCAATATTACATGACACATTGCTTTCCTTGTGCAGAGCGTGAACTTCCTTCATTCTGCACGACCAGGACAAACAAGCCTTTACATTAGCACTGCCCCGGATTCTGAAACAAATTCTCATCAAGTTTAACAAAACTAGACATTAAATAAATGGCCTTGGCTTGGGGAAGAATGAGTCAACATGAGACACCAGGGGAAGTCTCGCGGTTGCTTCATAGTGACATATTAAGACATTTGAGAAAGTAGAAGCTGGTTTTTCTGTCAATACCTTGGTTTCCTTTCCTTTCTTTGTCCCCCCTGCACGCAGGAATAACAATGTCTGGAATCAATATAGCGCTCTTCTTCTGTGAGGTTGAGTATTTTCCCACACGTGAAGCTTCCTGGCTGTGCGCTTTCCCTACACGGGAGAGTGAGCTGTGAGATTTTCTACTGCTCCTCTCCCTGCCTCGTTCATCTCTGGACCACTAGCCTAGCTCTCCACTGGTTTTCTTGCTGGGATGGCTTATTTCTGGCTTCTCTTATTCAATAAATAGAAACAAACCTTTGGATGTTGATCAGTGGGCTATGTGCCTCTTTTAACCCTTTCGGTTGTTGCATCTAGTTTCTGCTTACTCCAAGAGGAAGAGATATGCCCTTACTTGCTTCCCAGGTATTTTTGTTTTGTTTTGGTTCGTAAAGATTTTTCTTTGTCCCACCATTGCCCCGTTGCTCTGTTTTCTCCAGTCCTCACCGATCCTCCATGTTTTAAAGGGCCACAGGGTCACAATTATGGGGCACAACTAGGCACAACCCAGTTAAAGAATTCTGGACAGAGAGGTGATCCCGAACTATTGTACTAATAAGGCCTTTCACACTTTGTTCCCAATCTATTTTTCCAGCATGTACTCCCTCTAATGCATCCCATATGACGGTGCTTCTCACACTGGACAAAGTGAAGAACCAGCTGTTTTATGTCCCATCTATCAAGGTTGGATATGTGGTCCTACTGTGCAGGGCTAGCGTGCAGCTTGGGTGACACTCCCCTCGCCACACATGCTTGACCACACCTGGTTTATATCCTGCCCCAGGACCAGAGGCCACTGACCGTGCAGTGTCAAGTTACCGACATTTCTATAGCCTACTCACTCGTGATTTCTTTCCTTATATGGTCAGAGAATGTAACAATCACAGTCCACTGACCACACTTGGAGTAGCACAGCCATAGGCTCTATCCTCACCAGGCTCTTACCAAGAGCCTGAACAAACCTTGGTTGTTATTACTTTTGAACTCTGACCCTAAGTTTTCCTACAGCCTGGGTGCCTCTGTTCCCCTCACTTGCTTGGCATGTCCCTAGGTCTCTGAAGGCCCACATTAATTTTTTAAGAAATAATTCGCCTAACATATGTTTATCATTTTAATGTGTAAAATTTAGTGTTGTTAGCACATCTCCAGTTTTGTGCAGCTGTACCACTACCTAATTCTGGAACATTCCTGTCACCCAAAAAAGAAGCTCTCTACCCATTAGCAGTGGCTACCTACTCCCCACTCCCCTCCAGCCCCTGGCAACCACTACTTTATGTCTCCACGGATTTCCTTATTCTGGACATTTTGTATCAACGGAATCATATCATACGTAGCCTTTTGTGACAGGCCGGTCTCACCTGGTGTCATATTTTCAAGGTTCATCCATGTTGTAGCATATATCAGCTCTTCATTCCTCTTTATGGCTGAATAATATTCTATTATATGGATATATCACATTTTGTTTATACTTTTACCAGTGAATGGGCATTTGGGTTCTTTCTACTTTTGGGCTGTTATGAATAACACTGCTAGTAACATGTACTACTTTTATTGTGGATATGTTTCCATTTCTCCTGGGTATATACCTAGGGGTGAAATTGCCGGGGTTGTATCATACCTCTATGTTTGACTTTTTAAGGAACTGTCTACGTAATTTCTCCACATTGTTGCCAATACTTTTTTTTTTTTTTTAATTACGGCCATCCTAGTGGACTCTATACATATTTTTCTTATGTGAATTCATCTCTGGCTCTTTCTCTTTCCAAAAAGAATCAACCCCCTTTTCCTCTCTACTCTCACAAGAAAGAATAATACAGTAATAATAAGAGTAGCTAATTTTGGAGACTTTGTGGGTGCTACGTACTATGCTAAGTGCTTTACATGTGTGAGCTCATTAAATCCTCATATAATCTTTTGTGAAGTTGGTGTTCTTATATCTTCTATTTTATGTATGAGGGCACAGACAGAGAGAGTAAATTGTCTAACATCCTGTACCTGCAAGAGTGAAAGCTGGAATTTGAACTCCTGGACATGTTTGACCCCAAAGCCAACGCTTTGAACTATTAGGCTTTTAATAAATAGAAATTATTAATATTAAAATCTCTTTTTTAGGAGTACCTGGCTGGCTCAGTCAGAGGAGCATGCTACTCTTGATCTCGGGCTCATGAGTTCAAGTCCCATGTTGGGAGTACAGATTACATAAACAAACAAATAAATAAATAGACTTTCTAAAAAGGTTTAAAAAACCAAAACCTCTTCTTTTAGAGCAGGCCCATGCTGTCTAGTTAGAGCTAGCCATGTTTCGTTGCAAAAGAATTGGTGGAACGTTATCCCTGGTTTACTCAAAAGTATTTCTACAAAGTACAGTCAACAGTTTCATTTTTTCCACTCAGGGTCTTCCAAAATACAAAGTAAACTGTCCCATTCCCAAAGCTCTCATCAGACCCCCTATCTAAAGCCCTGCAGTGTCATCTGTTTATCCCCAGTCACTATCACACAAAGGGAGGTATTTTTTGATTTCATCTTTGAACTTGATCTTGAAGAAGACGATTTGGAATTCATTGAACACATGTTTATTAACGTGTCTTTTCTGACTGAGATGTGCCATGAGGATATTCTTTTCTTTCTACTGATTTTCTTTCTCTTTCTGGGCAATAAGAGAATTCAAGATACTACTTCACTGTGAGCAAAATCTCTGTCATTTTTTTTTTCTTGTGCTTATTTTTCATCACACATAAACCCTAATTATTTTGTTAGTGGGTATCTCCTGGTGGGGTGGGCATAGGCTCTACCACTTACTAGAGGTGTGTGTGTATATCTAGGTCTGTACATATAGATATATCTTGCAGTGATCACAGTAATGATATGACTTGTGTTTTACTATCACGAGTCTATGGCTAAACCAGTAGAAGTGTAGAGAGATTAAGAAACTTACCTAAAATCACACCTGTAATAGTAAAAGTAAATCTTACAGCAAAGGGTCTGTTTAAGTTATTTGATCATGAACCCCTCCCCCCCCATTTTAAAAAACAACACTTCTATAAATAATTGAAGAGACTGTGTAATACACTCTCCCCTCCCCCTCTCTTTGTCATTCCTGCAAAGCCTTCCCAGAAGGAGTTAATCACTTCCTTCTCCTTCCTGCCCCGGCCATGTTGTGTCACAGCATTTAGGATGCTGTGTTGTAATTTGTTTGTTTACACATCTGCCTCTTTCTGAGGGCAGGGTCCACGTCTTATTTTCTTTGTATCTTTAAGTGATACCTAAAATCTAAAAGGTGTCCAATCAATGATTATTGATTTAACTCTCTGTCACGGCCACATTTGATATGTGCATACTACTCAGAACCCCAGGTGAGGACAGCAATGCACATTGCTCTGAAACAAGGAAGAAGAAAACAAACTCATCAATTCCCAGTGCTTCTTGGGATAACAATCCAACATACCTAAATGCCTTTAGTTAAATGGGTCCTATGGGTTACTGTGGGCCTCGGGTTGGCATGTGTTCTTATCAAATAAATCTGCCAAGATGGATGAGTCAACTTATTTGAATGAGTATGCATCAATAAGGCTTAAAAAAAAAGATGCTCGTATGCCATCCTATCTTTAAATTTTTTTTTTTCAAGGGGCACCTGGTTGGCTCAGCCGGTTAAGCATCAGACTCTTGATTTCAGCTCAGGTCATACTCTCACAGTTTGTGTGTTCGAGCCCTGGATCGAGTCCCAAGTCAGGCTCTGAGCTGACACTGTGGGCCCTGCTTGGGATTCTCTCTCCTCTCTCTTCCTCTTTCTCTGCACCCCTCCTCCTCCTCCTCAAAAAAAAAAAAAAAAAAAAGAAAAAGAAAAAAAAGAAAAACAAAAGCACACTCAGTTCCCAACCTAACTCCTGAATTAGAGTTTGCATTTTAAGAAAAAATAAATTCTTTTCTATCCAAAAATGCTTTCTTTCCTTCTCATACCTTGGCCCAGCAGTGGAAGATTGCTTATTCTGGTTCTGGATAAAGCTGGGGCAAAATTATGTTGGGCTTTCTACTTTTGGTTCTGTGCTGACAATTCCTTTTATTGTCCATATTCTTCTGTACACTGGTCCATGACCTGATTCCCTTGTCTCCCCTACCTCTGCCTTTTTGTCAGTCCATTTCTGTATCTGCTTTTGAAGAAATATTTTTGGGGGCACACGGCTGGGTCAGTCAGGAAGCATATGACTCTTGGTCTTGGGGTGATGAGTTCAAGCCTCATGTTGTGTATAGAACTTGCCTAAAAAAATTTTCATGTTACCCTTCTCTTTTCATTACACACATCAGTGGTTCATGTCCCTGTGAATTAATGCAATATCTCTATGAGGAAGGACATCTCACAGAGGTCAACTGGTGGTCCTCAGATCACATAGGAAGAGGAAAACTAAACCCAGAATCCGGATTTCTGCTCTGTTCTGTGCGAATTTTCACTCTCACTGTATGTATAATTGTTATTGCTAAAGCCTCATGTGGTACCCACCCCTGCCCCTAAAGTTTTAGAGAGAGACATGAAAGGTTTTCTTCTCACAGAACATTAAGGGAAAGAAATTATGAAGAAAACTGTGAAGAACCTTCAAGATAGAGTCATTATTTGCCCAAAGGGCTAGGTTAAGTACACAGGAAAGGGTAGTCTTCCTACCTCCTGAGGGTGGACCCAGTTCATCTGAGGAGGCCATTCTCTGGCCATCCTTGAGATGCACGCAGGCGGTGACCTCATCCTTCCCTGAGCAAGTGTGGCCACTACTGAAAGGGCAGACACCCCCCAGGGAGCAGGCAGGCGGGCCAGGATGTGGGGAGGGTGATTCAGCAGGTAACAGCAGTTCCTTTCACACCACCCTGAAGGAACACCCAAAAGACTCACCTTCTCAGACGAGTTTCAGAGGAGAGACACCAAACTCCTAGTTGCCCCTGCTAATTTTCCTCAAAGATGAATTTTGTTTCTCCTTTTAGGAGAAAAAGCCCATATCCTGATTTACATAAATCACAAACTTCCTCATGAATCTGATCACAGCGGTATGGATTCATTTTCTTTTATTCTGGAAAGGATTGACCATAAGCACCTTTCAATTTAATGTCAGCTCCTGATAAAATATTGGGTGCTACAGGTTGAGGAGCCCCTGTATCCATCCAGCAGAGTCTGGGGCCCCCAACACGCAGCTGAGACATGTGTGTCGAGGGAGGAGAAGAATGGACATTTTGAAAGAGTCTCTCCTTGAACTTCCTTAATCTACTCTGAGTTTAATAAGCATAAAAATATGATGTGTTGGGGTGTCTGGGTGGCTCAGTTGGCTAAACCTCAGACTTCAGCTCAGGACATGATCTCATGGTTCATGAGTTCGAGCCCCGCGTTGGGAGCCTACTTTGGAGTCTGTGTCTCCTTCTCTCTTTCTCTGCCCCTCCCCCACTTGTGCACACACATGTGCTCTCTCTCTTTCTTTCTCTCAAAAATAAACAAACTTAAAAAATATGATGTGTTACCAAAACTCTGAATATAATTAGTGAAAAAATAATAATAAATAAAATGATTGATATCTGAAAGCTTGTAATAAATAAAATTAATTTGAAATGAGTTGGTGTCCTTTTCCTTACTGCTAAACACTTGGATCATAAGAACTGAAATGTTGTTCCCTTGAAGCGTAATTTAAAGTGTAGTTTTTCCTTTCACAGTGAATATTTTTAGACTGGACATTAACATGCAAATTATATGGATTAAACTCTACCAGTACCACCCCCCCTGCACCTTTATAATAGCCTGTGAAAAGTCAGACCACAAAGGCACAAAGACGATCTTATTACTTTTAACCTTTGAGGAAAGCGGCTTCATCTACCACTCAGAGTTTACTCGGGTATCAAACTTACAACATACCTATGGCTCTGAAAGGCCCTGCCAGATAACACCCCCACACGCATGCCGAGGTGCTCTTTGGACTCTGCTATGGAGACGGCCTGGAAATTAACGACACAGACTGAGAAGGACAAAGACAGGGGGAAAGGGATTTCTGAAATGTCAGGGACTCCCTCCTGCTGACATTTTCCTAACAGCTTGTCAGGGGCTTTCTCTGTGACACTGGAGCTGGATTTTCCCACAGGTAAACTGGATATTCATTCAGTGCTTACTAGGGACCCCTGCTTTTCTTGGAAGTCACTTGGGGGATGGGGGTGTCACCTGATGTTGGCTACTTCATCTTGAAGGCCCTGGGCTAGTTAATGTTGGGCATCGAGGGAGGTGAGGTTTGGTGTTTCCAAGGTTTCCTTGGTCCTAGCCCCCCCCCCCCCCCTTCTCCTTGTTTCTTAAGAAAGAAATCTGATTCCTGTCATTCCCCTGCTTTAAAACCAACTTTGGACTTTTACTGCCCATACACGAAGTTTAAGTTATTTAGTATAGCATGAAGAATCTTAAGAAACTGGCTCTAGCCCACCTTTCCTTTCTCCTTTTTGACACTCATGACTTGTTTGCCCCAAGGATCCTACAAGCCTTTGCTGGTCCCCCAACTGGAGGTCACTGCACAGGCTCTCTTCCTGGATCCACCTGCTCCACTGACCTTGTCTAGGCAACATGCCCATGGGACCCAGTCAACTGTTAGCCATGGCCACACTCCCTTTAGACTTGTTTAAAACCTTTATTGTGACACTTATTCCATTAGAATATGATTAATTTGTTACATTTCTGAATCTCTTACAAGACTATGAACTCCCCGGGGTGCTGGGGTGGCTCAGTCGGTTGAGTGTCCAACTTGTAATTTTGGCTCAGGTCATGATCCCAGGGTGTGGGATCAAGCCCTGCATTGGACCCTGCACTGAGCATGGAGCCTGCCTGAGATTCTCTCTATCTCTCTCTCCCTCTGCCCCTCTCTCCCACTCCAGCATTCATGCTGTCTCTGTAAAATAAAATAAAATAAAATAAAATAAAATAAAATAAAATAAAATAAAAAAAGATTATGAACTCCTTGAAGGCAGTGTCTGTATCCATTTCTCTCTGAATTTCCATCTTCTACACAGACCTTGGCAAGAGCAGTTATTTTGGTGCAAGACATCCATATTATACTCTAGTCATATGCAATTTACTAGCCCTCCCATTTGCTCTGCCTGGGATTTCATTTCCCTAGAAGGGTAGGAGTTAAGTAAGGTTGAATTTGTTTCCTACCTGCAAATGATGTCAAGTCAAATTGGAAGGCAATATTGAATCAATGACTGCTGGAGAAGGAGTCAATAAAATTGGATTCTAGCCCTAGCTCTGATACTAAGTAGCCGGGCATCTTGAGAGAGATTATTTGGTCTCTCTGACCTTCAGTGTCTTCATCTACAAAATTAAGACTTTATCCTGGGCGATGTTATTTTCTAAGGAATATCCATAGTTTCCTATGGGCAAAAAAAATCCTCGGGGGAGGTTTGAGGAAAAGGCAAAGTGAAAAGGGGTTGGGTGATGTAGCTTTTTAGACATGAGATGATTGTGAAAGTGTCCAACACTGGCCTGCTGCACAGAGTCCTTAAGAGAGGAGAGACTTATTCCTTCCTGATGTCCTTATTTCTACACCCCAGCGTACTAGAAAAGTCAGTCGTACCCTGTTTCTTCCACTACCCTGATCTAGAGGTTCATCTCTCTTGAGAAGTTCTTCCTCCCTGCCCTAGTACAGGGGGCAGGCTTTGAGGAGGTGAGCACGAAGTAGTGGGAGGTACTTCACAAACGGAGGCTTGTGAT
This sequence comes from Panthera leo, assembly GCF_018350215.1. Classification (NCBI taxonomy): domain Eukaryota; kingdom Metazoa; phylum Chordata; class Mammalia; order Carnivora; family Felidae; genus Panthera; species Panthera leo. The sequence continues at coordinate 94,054,258 of NC_056687.1, forward strand.
GGGTGGAACTGTGTCATCTAAAAAAGAGACATTGAAGCCCTAATCCCTGGTACTTCAGAATGGACCTTACTTGAAAATAGGGCTGCTACAAAGCTAATCAAGTTAAAATGAAGCCATTAGGGTGGGACCTAATCCAATATGACTGGTGTCGTCATGAAAAAGAGAAATGTGGACACAGAGACAGACACACAGAGGGAAGATGAGGTGAAGACTCACAAGGGGAAGACGGTTCTGTGGCTGGAGTGATGCATCTACAAGCTGAGGAATGCCAAGGGTTGTTGGCAAATACCAGAAGCCAGAAGCAAGGAAAGAGTCTCCTCTCAAACCGCCAGAGAGAGCCTGGTCTTGCCAATGCCTTGATTGTGGACTTCCGGTCTCCAGAATTGTGAGACGATACATTTGTGTTGTTCTAAGCCACCCAGTTTCTGGTACTTGGTTACAGCGCTGGGAAACAAATCCAGGATTCAGGCTGAGCTATGTGGGCCGCACAGAGGAAGAACGGGGCACTCGTGCCTGTATGCACGTACATGTGTGTGTTAGGAAGATGTTGCTGGTGTTGTAAGGTAATTACATCATGGGCAGGTAGTGGGCCAGCTCCTGGGAAACTCAGCTGATGCCATTTGCCTGAAATGACTTAAACCCAAGAGCAGATTCTGCTTCTCCTTTCTCCCTCCCTGTTTTGCTCTTCTGTCTTTCCTTGCCTTACTGCAACTTACAAACCCTCCCTCACCTCCTCTCTGCGTTGGCTCCTTTAAAAGGGACATTTTATTCTGATGTTTACTTAGAAATGTTAGTACTACAAAATATGGCCTGGTTGACGAGGCCTCCAGTGAGGGAGGGAGAGAGGCCTCTTGCTTACAGGAGATTTGGGGAGGTTCAGACCCTGGTGGCACCAGTAAAAGGAAGCCAACCAAGGTAACCTTCTTTTTTTTTTTTTTTTTTTTTCAGTTCGTAAATCCTCCTTGTGAAACTGGTATAATAGATGCTGTATAAGAACTCTGCTGAATTCCCCCCTCTGGAATCTTCGGGGCGCCTGACATAACCCTCGCCCTCCGCACGGTGGAGGGCAGAGAGGCTCCCTCTGTGTGCTTCATCACCGCTTTCCACTGGATCTGGGTTTGGGCTGCTTGATTTGAATGGAGGATTGTTCGCTGTAGCCAGTGACCGGTATAGCTGCCAGTTCCAACACTTAAAAAATACAGTACTGCTTTTAACATAGAGCAGAAGGGCGTTGAAGCAAGGACGCAGGGGTTCCTTGTCAAATACACTGCCCATCTGTCCTGGCTCTCCTTGGAGGGGAGGGCCGATGCTTGCCCAGGCAGAGAGACAGTTCCCCGGACCTCCACCTCCAAACCAGCAAAAATGGGGAAGGAGGCCCACTTCATCTCTGAGCTCTTGAACAGACCGTTTTTTGGGCGGATTCAGACTGATAGTTCCTTTCCCATGAGCTCACTCTCGGAGTTGGTATTTACAGAGTAACTATGGCTGAGATGTGTGCCACAGACATCTGGTATATGCCTCGAATTAAGTGCTGTGAGAGAGAGATCATTTCTGCGATTGAGGTGGCAAGGGCTGTTTCATGCTCTATGAATTGGTATAGAAATGATACACATAGTTTTTCTACGGAGATGAAATGGGATTACATGGTTAAATATTCACGTTTTAATTATTGGAAAGAAATACGTTAATGAACTATTATTGAAATATTTTCCGTATAGAGTCAAGTAGGAAAACCCAAAGAGTTAGGCTTTTTCTGTACACTTGCAATGAAATAATTTCATTGTTTGCTGCAGCAGGAACATTTTTATAAAAGAACCGAAATTTTTCAGTTGCCTAAGTGACTTGACCATTACTGAGTACAACTGCTAGGAAGCCAGGCTGCTTCAAAACTCCGCGGGAGTGTTTGGATACACAGAGAAAGGAGATTCCCTAAAGAGGATCACATTTATTTTCTTGGGAATGGGTAGAAGACAGAATGAGATGGTCTCTGACTATTCTCTGGGATTCAGACAATTCACTTAAGAAACAAAACAAAACAAAACAAATCTAAGGCATTTTTGTTTCCACGTCCTCATGAAGTGCCGGGAAGGGACTCTCACCTATGTGGAACATACCTTTGCTAAGCCACTGGTAACACTCTTCATGAAATGGATGAAAGGGTTAGGAACGGCTCTTCTGCCCATCTTAAGGGCAAAAGAAAAGAATGGAGAAATAATAACATCTTGATTTCCTAGGTGAGCGCCAGTGGGGACAGAAGCAATATTATTATGAGAGAACAGGAACACATCATGATTGGGTCTCAGAAAGGCAAAATGACAGGACCACAAACACACCTCATTGAAAAAGAGGTGCATTTTCCTATTGTTCTTAAGTATAATGAAGGGCAGGAAGATGGAGAATAATATTCAAAGCATCTGCAAAGGAAATGAGCCGCCAAATGGCCTTTTTTGGTGCTGTAGTATGAAAGGACACCTGCCTTATCCACCAAATAGGCGGGGTTTTTTTTCAGGCTTTTTTTTTTTTTTTTTTAAATAAGATTAAGCCTTGCTGTTCTGAGGAATGAATCAGAGGCATTACGTTCACCACAAAAATAACTAATTGAAGGAAGTGATTTACCTCTTTCTTATTTTATCACATCAGAAGGAGCAAAGATTACAAGTAAGATCTAATTTTTCTTGCCTTATTGATCATGTCGGAATGCTGACCATGTTTTTATAAAAGAAACAATGCTATGTTCTCAAATTCTCAAAACGAGGAGGCCAGAATGACTTCATCAAATCTATAGTAGGAAGTGCAGAGCTGAACAATACACTAGCTTGTGTGTTTTGACTCCACTGTCTCCATGGTAACACGCATGAACAAATTAAGAAAAATATGAGCCATTTGTCTTTAGGGTAGAACTTGCCAAATCTTATTTAGGCTAATTAGTTTTTAAATTAATGATATTTTAGATAGTTAAAATGTTTTCCCAAGAATTCTCATGCAAAAACCTGTTGTATTTATTGACTTTGGTATAATTAAATGTCCATATTTTTAGACTAAGCCAGTTGTAGAATGAGAATTACTAACTTGCATAAATTAAAGTAGTAAGCATTTCAACAAAGGTTGTGTAGGTAAGAAGCCAAAACAACTGTTAAAAAGTTAAAATTTTAGTTCGTCTGATTATTTGGCATCATGTGAGTCCCATTTCTTAAAAGATGGAAATATGTCTTCAAATCAATATTTATTTTAGGCAAATCATACTAGTCTACGAAGGCCATGTACTCAGGGAATGAACAGGAGCACAACGAGGGGCAAAGCTATGGAAATCAAAGGGGTGTTAAAAGTTGACACTCAGCGGGGGGCACCTGGGTGGCTGTGCTGACAGCTCAGAGCCTAACCTGTTTCAGATTCTGTGTCTCCCTCTCTGCCCCTCTCCGGCTCGTGGTCTGTCTCTCTCTCCCTCAAAATAAATAAACATAAAATTTTTTTTTTAATTAAAAAAAAAAGTTGACACTCGGAGTATTGACGTCCAAGAAACTTATTCAATCTCGCATATCTATTAACTGTCTTTTATCAATGGCCAAAGCGAGGTTACATAACCTTCTCACTACCATAGTTTAAAGACCATGAGCAAAAGGGTACAGAACAGCTCAAGAACCTACCTGCTATCCTGGGGGGGGGCGCCAAAAACACAAATGGCACTAGGAATTTTGTGGAGTATGCTGAAGGCACAGGAGCCCTCCTTTTGCTATGTAAGACTCATGTGAGGTTAGGAAGAGTTATGGAAAAGAGATTGGTGAAGAGCCAAAAAAAAAAAAAAAAAAGAAAAGAAAAGAAAAGTAGGGGCGCCTGGGTGGCTCAGTTGGTTAAGCATCTGACTTTGGCTTAGGTCTTGATTTCATGGTTCATGGGTTCGAGCCCTACGTTGAGCTCTGTGCTGATAGCTCAGAGCCTGGAGCCTGCTTCAGATCCTGTGTCTCCCTTTCTCTCTGCCACTCCCCCACGCATGCTCTGTCTCTGTCTCTCTCTCTTTCTCTCAAAAATAAACAAATAGACATTTTAAAAAAAGTGAAAAACCTGAACTTTGAGCACCTGCACAGAGACAGCCAGAACCCTCTCTGCAATTGGTGTTAAATGGCTGAACACAAGGGAGCAGTTGTCCCCACACCACTACTGCATGATCCTGAGAAAAGGATCAACAGATAGTGCAGGACTGGCATTATGGGAAAGGAAACAAAATTGCCCCAAAGACAGAGAGAATTCCCTGAGATTCGTGAAGGTCTTTCACATTTTGTCAGTGAGGAAGGCTGGAGACCTCACTGAAGAAACATCCTGTGTGTTTTACTATGAACACACACACACACACACACACACACACACACACACACAGCTTATTCTGCAGTGCATTGGCATCGTTCTCAATTAATAAAACTTCCTCAGGTTCCAAATTTGAAGACAATATTGTTAAGGACACACAGCTGATCCAGGAGTGTTTGACAATTTTAGTCAAGATTCCGCTACTCAAAGTAGGCAGACTAGCCACACAACACTGCCCCCGTGGCACTGTGCCTGCGGCAGTCCAGTCCTGCACTGGAGAGGACTGCCCATTGCTTGGGGCACTGCACCCTCTGCCCTCCACCTCCCCCACCCCCCCTCGTCAGCTGGCAAACCCGGAAACATTCATGCAGCACACAGACAAGACTACAAAATGAATTTTCTCCTGCTATTTGGGATGACGGGAAACGAATTCCTTCTTGTTGTTTACGACAACAGTTTGAGTAGCATTTAGAAATATAAACACATAGTTCAAGAGAGAATAAAGAAGATTTGAATTTAAGATGATAAACTTAGTTATTGGTATATTGTATATATTTTGTATATTACCAATACATATATCAGGAATGTTCTCTGGATTTCAGAAAAGGCTTTTTAAAGTCACCATGCTAAATGTAAAATCTAGAACTATAATGCTTCCAGAAGAGCACACAGAAATTTTTGCAGCCTTGAAAAAGTTTTCTTAAACACAACACCATAATCCATAAAAAAGCAATAGATTGGATTTCATCAAAATGAAAACAGCTCATCAAAAGACACTTTAAAAAAATCAAAAGGCAAGCCACAGACTGAGAGAAAATATTTAAGTATGTATGTCTGATAGAATATATAAAGAACTTATACAATCCAACAATAAAAATAAACTCAATTTTTAAAATGGGCAACTGTTTCACAAAGGAGATGTATGGATGGCCAAATTGGCCATGGAAATACAGTCAATATCATCAGTCATCAAGAACATGTGAATAAAAACCACAAATGATATATCATTTTACACCCATTAGAATAACTAAATTAAAAAATTTTTTTTCAATGTTTATTTATTTTTGAGAGAGAGACACACATAGAGTGAGAACAGGGGGAGAGGCAGAGAGAGAGGGAGACGCAAAGTCCAAAGCAGGCCTCAGGCTCTGAGCTGTCAGCACAGAGCCCCACACGGGGGTCGAACTCACAAACCATGCAATCATGACCTGAGCTGAAGTTGGACGTTTAACTGACTGAGCCACCCAGGTGCCACTAGAATGGCTAAATTTTAAAAGACTGACTTTATCAAGTGTTGGTAAGGATGTAGAGAAACTGGGACTCTCATACGTGCTGGTAGGTATGTAACATGGAGCAACCACTTTATTTATTTTTATTTATTTATTTATTTTTTTTAACGTTTTTATTTATTTTTGAGACAGAGAGAGGCAGAGCATGAACGGAGGAGGGGCAGAGAGAGAGGGAGACACAGAACCGGAAGCAGGGGCGGGGCTCGAACTCACTGACCGCGAAATTGTGACCTGAGCTGAAGTCGGACGCTAAACCGACTGAGCCACCCAGGCGCCCCTATGGAGCAACCACTTTAAATACAGTCCCACAATTACAAAACTAAGCATACACCTACTCTATAACCTAGTAATTCTCTTCCTAGGAATTTACCTAAGAGAAATTAAAACAAAAAGATCTGTAAAAGAATATTTAAAACAGATTTATTCATAATAGCCTAAAACTGAAAAGAGCCCAGGTGTCCATGAATAGTAGAATGGCTTAAATAAGTGTGATATATCCAATGAAAGGAATACCAGTCAGCAAAAAAAAAAAAAAAAAAAAAAAAAAAAGTGATGACTCCTTATACATGCAACATAAAACCATTATACTGAGTCAGAGAAGCCTTACTCCAAAGAGTACATACTATATGATTCTATTTATATAAAGTTCTAGAACAGGCAAAACTATTTTATGATAAAAAAAATTTCATAGCAGTTGTTGCATATGGTGAATGAAAGTGGGGATTAAGTGGGAAGAGGGGACATTCTGGCTTGGTGGGAATATTCTATATCTTGGTAAGAGTTTGAGTTATATTTGCCTGAATTCATCAAAAGTACACTTAAGTTTAGTGCATGTCACTGTATATAAATTTTATCCTAAAAATCTGTGGACGAATACTGAGCTCTAGTCAGTGAGATGCACGTTGAAGTGTTTAGGAGTAAAGTATACTGATGTCTGTGACTGACTTTGGAATGCATTAAAAAAGGGGCAAATAAAAGAATAGATATGTGATATGTGATGAAGCAAATTAGCAAAATGCTACTTGCAGAATTTAGGTGTCAGGTACTGGGAAACGGTTGCCCATTGTATAGTTTTTTCTCACTTTTTCTGTATATTGTAAATTTTTCATTAAAAGATGTTGAGAAAAAATTAAGTTAAGGGCGCCTGGGTGGATCAGTAGGTTGAACATCCAACTCTTGATTTCGGCGGAGGTCATGATCCCAGGGTTATGGGATTGAGCCCTGCTCAGGCTCTGCACTGAGCATGGAGCCAGCTTGGGGTTCTCTCTCTGTCTCTCTCTCTTTCTTTCTCACTCTCTCTCTCTTTCCTTCTCTGTCCCTCACTCCCTCTCTCTCTAAAATTAAAAAAAAAATTAACTTAAATATACACCTACCCTATGACCCAGAAGCTCCACTCCTAGGTACTTGCCCGAATTAAATGAAGGAATATGTTCACACAGAAATGTATCCGAGAATATTTATAGCAGCATTGTTCCTAATAGTTCTAAACTTGAACAACCCAGGTGTCCATCAACAGGAGTATGGGTGTGTGAATTGTGGTGTATGTATACACTAGAGTGCTACTCAGAAATAGAAAGGAATGAACCACTAATACATACAATAAGATGGCCGAATCCCAAAACTGTATGTTGAGCCAAAGAAGTAAGAGACTAAACTTAGAAACAGGCAATCAGAACAGGGATTGCCTATGAAGGATGGGAATTGATGGGAAGGAACATGGGACCACTCTCTGGAGTGAAGGAATGTTTTATATCATGATTGGGATGATGGATATTCAGATGTGCACCTTGATCAAAGCTGACTGAATTGTACATTTAAGATCTGTGTGGGGCATCTGGGTGGCTCAGTCAGTTAGGCATCAAACTCTTGATTTCGGATCAGGTCACGATCTCATGGTCATGAGATCAAGCCCTGAATCTGGCTCTGCCCTAACAGGGAAAGCCTGCTTGGGATTCTCTCTCTCCCCCTCTCTCTGCCCTTTCCCTGCTGGTGCACGTGTTCTCTCTCTCAAAATAAATAAATAAAAATGTTAAAAAAAACCCCTATGCATTCCTGTATATAAGGTTTACCTAAGGTGGGTGGGGGGAAAGCTAGGGAGGAAAGTTCCCAAGATGTAGGCTGAATTGTCTTCCTCTGTGTGACTACAGATGACAATTTAGAGGCAATAGAGAACTCTGAATAGGAGGGGGCAAAGGTGACAGATTCCATGTTGGTAATCCAACTCTGAATAATGGGATGAGTCTATTCCTTGAGACATCCTAAGATATGAAAAAAAGACACTCAATATTTCAAGGTGTTGTAAGATGAGACAAAATAGTAATATCTTAGTTTGTGGACAATATAGATCCAACCCCAACTTTAACTGTACAGGATTATAGCCACACTGGTACATTTTCCCCTTTGTCTTAGGAAATGTACAGAGTAAGTTCCCATAGGGAAACTAGATGTCAGAACTGATGGATTGAAATCACTGCCCTTTAACTCCCCCCAGGCCCTCTCTCCGAGTCTATTTCATACATAAGGCGAAGAAGGTGGGCTAGCTGCTTTGTTTCCTAGCCTTCAGCAGGTTGGAAGCAGCAAATTAGAAATGGGGAGGAGACAGTGAAATAGCCAGGGGCTGTCACTCAGACAGCAAGTGACAGCTCACAGCAGGCAGAAAGGATGAAGCAAGAAGAAATATAAAAAGCCAACCTAAATGCTCAAGCACACAACAGTAAGCGAGGGACCCCTGCAGCTCAATTTATTTAAATAACTCCTCAGTGCACTGCAGTGTTTTACAGATCAGTCTAAAGTCTTTCTTAATGTCCTAAAAGAAGAATCAAGAATGTGATGGCATCATTATACAGTTTCTAAGAAGTCAAAGAATTGCTGTATTTTCTTAATTTTTTGATGCAATGTAAGTAGAATAATAAACATTTTTGGTTAGAGAGATGAACTCTACTTATTAAAAAATGCTTCTGTAAAATTCTTATTCCCTGGCAATTATGAATAATACGCTTCTTACTTCTTAAGATTAGTGAAGCCTAACCCATCAAAATCATACGTTAGGTGGCAATATCTTGAAAAAGAAAAATAATAACACTTACCTCTGTTACCAAAGCTGAGGTCTTGAACTTTCTATCTTTCCCGACTTCTGAATCAGTGAAATGTCATCCCTATTATTTCATAAGGGCTTTATATATTGAGACACGTCTTGGAATTCCTTTCTTCTGGATGTCAATCATTACATCAGATCAGGCCTTGAAAACTTTATAGCGGTTTTGTGAAAAGGCGATCCATTTTGTGTGTTTTTTCACCGAGCAGTGTAATGGAGCCAGCTCCTACTGAGTCGCGAGAGCCCATTGTAGCATCTCTTCCCAAGACTGAGTTCAGAGATTTCACATTGTCAGCTTGAAAACGGCCACGGTGGGAGTATTTGTACCATGAAATCAACAAACACTATCAATCAGTGTTATTTTCTTTTCTTTTCAAAGAGTCGGTTGCTAAACATTTATCAGCACGCCACTGGTTATATCAGATGCTTTAGATACATTGGATGGTCTTAGATTCAATTGCCACCACCTATGGTTCTTTCCTAAATAAGAAATGTAAATTATTACAGCTGGTCAGTCCTGAGCACAATTGGCAAGGTTAGAAAGCTTGTTTTGTTACTTACATTTTATTGGTATCCGGACAATCCAGTTTAATTATTAAATTACTTAAGCAATGGTGACAAAACAGATGGGAAATAAGCTAAGTAAAAAAGAAAATAAAGTTTATAGGGTCAGTACTGTTATAAAATATGATCCTAATAATACTTGCGTCAAGAAATCCTATCATTTGTCAGATCCTGAGAGGTCTTGGAAGAAACAGACAAGTAACTGAAGCAAATACTAGGCCTCAGGCTTCCTATTTAGAATAGAAGTGGATCACAAGCCTCCACAGAGACAGTTGTTTTTATCAGGGAGGGTATAAGCCCTTCTATTATCTGGATATTTGATGCTCTTGAGACAGGCAAGTTCATTTAAAGCACTCACTCTACCAGTGAGTAACATTTGTGATTGTAGGGAATTCCTAGATGTCATTGTTTATGTAAATCCAACCTGATGACTCTTATAACCTATTTGGGATTTGAGCTTTGACATGTGCTCACCTGTAGGCACTTATGTATTTTTGGCTAGGTTTTATTGCTTTGTAAAAACCATGAACAATTGACTAGGGCCAGAGCTGTCGTTACAGGGAAAAAAAAATGTTCAAATAGCTTTTTCCATTCCTCTTTAAAGCTAGGAAAGGACTATTTATATGCTTTCAAAGAGAGAGATTGGCTATTCACCCCAGTCTCATATTTGATCCTGAAAAGCAACAGAGACTTTAGGATGACAAATATCTGTTTATCTAATAGATTCTGGTACTTACTGCAGTCAGTTCATCAAATTCTCTGAATAATTCCATCCAAAAAGTTGAATTCACAAGTGTTTATTTAGTGCCTAATATAAGCAAAGCACTCTGCTGGTTGTTACAGAAATATAAAAGGATGGCCAAGATATGGTTCCTGTCTTCAAGGACTTTAATACATAGTGAAGAATACACATTTAGTGTGTTATAATCAATTGCAATTTTTTTTTTTTTTTTTTTAATTTTGAGCCCGGGTGGCTCAGTCGGTTAAGTGTCCGACTCTTGATTGTGGCTCAGGTCATGATCTCAGTTTGTGAGTTTGAGCCCTGCATTGGGCTCTGTGCTGACAGTGGAGAGCCTGGTTGGGAGTCTCTCTCTTCCCCTCTCTCTGCCCTTCCTCTACTTCCTCTCTTTCTCAAAAATAAATAAACTTAAAAAAAATTTTTTTTAAATACCATAAAATATTCAACTCTGAAGATAAGAACAGACTACTTCATGTTTAGAAATATTTGAGAAAGTATGTCTACTTTCTACTTCTTAGGGCATGTCGACTTCTTAAAGGCAGGAGTTTCTCTATCACGGTTTCAGCTGTGTCCAGTGAAGATTTATCAAGAGCTTTGTTCAATGAATCTTGTCCCTTTGTGTTATTTTTATAAACATCTATGATCACTGAGTCTAAAAATTAATAACTAAAGATCCCTGGGTAGGAAGATGTCAAACAACCTACTTTATCTCCTGGTGGTCTATGCTACTAAGTTTCCCAAAGTATTGCTTTTACTGTTTTTCATTTTTCAATTTTAGTAGGACACTTGAATTTCATCTGAAGAAAAAAAAAGAATCAAAATGACTTGTCATCATGTACAAAATGGCAATTCTACTTATAAAGTTCTAATCCCATTACTTAAATGTTCTTTGTTAAAATAACGTTATGCTTCCCAGGTATTAATAAATATTGAAAAAAATAAATATTGAAATATATACAGGAAGGAGGAAATCTGCATTTCATATAAGTGTTTTCATAATTTGCCAACTTCCTTAAGTTGGAATTTTATCAGAAAAAATAGAGAAAACAGGAAAAAACTGAAGCCAAAAAAAAAAAAAAAAAGGCATATTGTAATCAAGAAAAAAATTGGGTGAATCCCAAAAATGCTACGTGTAAATTTGCCAAAACATTTTAAAATCTCATATGAGATTTCATTCCCCCTTCCATGTGATTTATTTAACTCTAGCCCAACAAATGTGGCTGTGAACACAGGCACTAAATCTTTAATGCCAAAGTTGGCCAGAAGGCAAAAGGCATACTCTATTCTTGGGACTTTGCCGCTGTACTGCCCACCCTCAACACGAACCTCTACCTTCTCACTCCCACTTCCCTCCCCACTCACCTCCCACCCCTGGCAAGCCAAAACAGATTCCTTGGAGGTAAGCCATACTAGGCCAGGGCTAGTGTTCCTTAAGAACCTGCAGTACAGGGGCGCCTGGGTGGCCCAGTCGGTTAAGTGTCCAACTCTTGGTTTCAGCTCAGGTCATGATCTAGTCTTTCGCGAGTTCAAGCCTCACAGTGTCTGCGCTGACAGTGCAGAGCCTGCTTAGGATTCTCTCTCTCCCCCTCTCTCTGCCCCCCACCCCCCACTTGCTCCGACTCTCTTGAAATGAATAAACTTAAAGAAATTAAAAAAAAAAAAGAACTTTCAGTACAGTGAGCCAGTCACTTCATCAATCTGGGCCTCAGTTTCCTCATTTGTAAAAGGTGAAAATAGCTGGCCTTCCTGTTTTTCTGAGGCTCAACGATCTTGATGTATGAGGAAAAGAAACATGAAAACCCTTTGCAAATGTGGTTACTGTTTATTTCAGGTTATCCAATTTCCAAGTACATTAAAGAAAGTTTAGGCTTATGAAACCACATTATTGCAGGGCCGTTTCCTTTCGCTATATAGGGAAGTTCCAAAATTTCCCATGTTTCACCCATTAATTACGTTAGTTCATTAAGGACAAGGTTGAGTGGGTTAGTGGTTAGGTTATGGGACTAGGCATAATACTTCCTGCATTCTTATCTGACTTGGCCATTGTTTTGTTATTGCCTCAGGGAAAATCTTAATGCCGTAATTTGCTGTAAAAACAAATACATATCAGGGATATTTACTTTGAAAAAGGGTTATAAGGCTTTGAATGGATTCATATGAGAGGGCTTTCTACGTGAATCTTGTTCTTTGGAGCCAAATTATATTGTATAATTCAAAATCAATAAGAAAGGAACTAATTTTAATTGAGTTTTACCTTCTCGTAAGCACTGTGCTTACATTCTCATTCAATCTTTACAAGCTGTAAGGTTTTTAACATTACGGCCATTCTTACAGATCAGGAAGCGGAGTCTCCATAATTTACCCAAACATCATCAACTACAGGACATAGGGCTGGGATTAAAAAAACTCTCTTCTCTTTAATGGGAAATCTCTACTCCTCTTACTAAACCTCTGCTCATCACAGTGTGGTCTGTGGAGAAGCAGCAAGGGAATCTCTTGGATCTAGTTAGAAATGCGGAAACTCAGGCTTCTCCCCTCTGCTTCCTAAATCACAGTCTGTGATCTAGTTAAGAGTCCCACATTAAAGTTTGAAAATATTTCGCTGGACCACCTGGCCTCTCAAACAGACTGCTGACATAATTGCTCCTCTTCACAGCTGACCTGGTTTCTGGATGAGCCCCCAACACCCACACGCACCCCCACGCCCCCACACCAGCTCAAGCTCCAGGCAAAATTCTCTTTATATATGGCACTGGTTTATTCCGGCATTATAACCTCCCAGTATTGTTTCATCATGAAGTGTGTGTATGATCTTTTTCTGTGCCACAGTATGCACTCTATGACAGCAGGCTTCGTCTTGGCCATCTTTGTACCTTGTGAACCTGTGACTTAAACTGGGGTTGATCAAATGAATGATTTAGCAGTGCTTCTTAAGTGTCTCAATACTTTTTCCCTTTGTTATCTCTTCCCCAAACGTAGCTGCCAGGCCTGACACTCCTCACTGTGAAAGGCGCAACTACCATCAGTTGGAAGAGTGGCTAGTAAGTCGTGCAGGCTGGATCCTAATCTATCCCCAGAGAAAGGCTACCGTGTGCAGAATCTCAGTGCCAGGAAGCTTCCCCTGTCTTTGCCACCAGGAAACCTCATGACACTTGGCAAGTCTCTTCGATTTCCTGAATTTTCGTTTTCCATCAAAGACAGATGAAGTTTGAGTTCTAAAGTACGGGAATTTTTCACCTGTTACAGTCTGCTCCTTGCATTTCCATCACCTCCAAGCCTTCCAACCCCAAACCTTCTCTTTATCCAGAGCCCTAAACTGAAAGAGGGGAAAAACAAGGAAGAAGGTAAGTATGTCTCACAACTGATCTTAAGCCAGAAAAGAAGAGACCTGAGGTAAAGTCATTCACGCTGATGAACTTTTGGAGCTTTTCTTAATCATGGCCATTCCCTGTTGTGGCAGCTCAGGGGTACTACTTCTTGGGTATACTGCTTTGTGTTTGGTACCTAGATGTCCTCTGCGAAAAACACCAGATTGGCCAGTTGGGCGGCAAACTGTGTGCAGTTCTGGAAAAGTAGAGAAAGAGATACATGAGTATACCCTTGGTGCTCTACAGCAATGCTTTACTACTACCTTGTCTCAGTGACACAGTTTTGAGGTGTCTCAGATCTTTGTTATTAATAACGGTTATACGAAGTTGAAGCTTGCAAATGATTTACTTTCTCTCTCTTTTTAAAGTGTTGGAGTGAATTCAAGTATCCCGACCACGGTCACTATTTTTCATCACTCAGTGCCTTTTTTTAAATGTTTATTTGGAGGGAGATAGAGCACGAGTGGGGAGGGACAGAGGGAGAGAGAGGGAGAATCCCAAAGCAGGCTCCACACTCAGTGTGGAGCCAGGCAAGGGACTCGTTCCCAGGAACCGTGAGCACATGACCCCAGGCGAAACCGAGAGTCAGATGCCCAACAGACAGAGCCACCCAGGCATCTGTCGCCTTGTGCTTTTTTGAGTGAGAGAAGGAAATGAAGTTATAGAGAGTTCTAAAGGAATATCACATAACCAAGACCTTATCTTACCTCTGCCACAGCTGTGAAATCCAGATATGGCCAAAGGGTTGTGCGATTCAGATGCATGTGAACATCATTTCTCTCGTGGTGCTCTTGGGAATGTTGGCATCGTAGTTTTGCTGACAGAGAGTTTCCTTGTGAGGTTTTCATGGCCTGTTGAAGAAACTAACATGTTTGGAACACAATTCAAGGCTAAACAAAGAGAAAGGTTGGTATTTATTTAAAATGCTTTCCATTAGTAAGAGAAGATTTGATAGTTGTGGTTTCTCTCACTACCCTTAGAACAGAGACTTTTAAATTATGTTGACTGTGACCTACAGTGAGAATACACTGTCTAAAGTAACCATGGAGTATGTGTATTATATTTAGAGAGGTTTATATATAATTATATATACACAGATGTCATGATTTATATATGAGTGTATATATAAATAAAATTTTAGTTTCGCAAAACCATGCTTACTTTTAGTGTGTTAATAATATTTTTTATTCTATCTCAGTAACTAAAAAAGACTAAATACAATCCACTAAATTGATTTCATGACCATTAATGGATTGCAGCTCAGAGTTTAAAGATATTGCTTCAGAAGCATCCTCATTTTACTGCCACGAACAGTTGCTTACTGCCAATTACTGAAGTGATCAATCTAGTGTCCTCTTTCACAGATATAAGTTAGGGTTCTGGCCAACAGATCATGACAGCTGCCTTAGTATTAGATGACTGGTTTGACCATGATAAAATAAAAACACTCTTTCCCATTTAATGGAACTCAGTTAATTCTATAAAACATGTGGTCAAGCTGCTGTTGTTAAGGTATTCATGGATATATTGTCCTATTTTATCCCAAATTTATAAAACACTATGCTATTGTGTTGATCAAGTCAGTAGAAAAGAAACGTCATCAAGATAGCATTATAACATCTCGGTGTACATTCTTTCTTAAAAAAAAGTTTATTTATTTTTTTTTGAGAGAGGGAGCACGCACAGGAGAGAAAGAGAGAGAGAGAGAATCCAAAACTGACTCCATGCCATCATTCCAGAGCCTGACGTGGGGCTTGATTCCATGAACTATGGGATCATGACTTGAGACGAAACCAAGAGTTGGATACCTAACCAACTGAGCCACCCAGGTGCCCCAGGTATGCATTCTTATTAATAAGGCAGTGGCTGGAATATTAGTGTTGGTTTTCTCTATGATATGTAAAAATCAATATAAAATATAGCGTATGGTCCTCTTCAAATTTTTCCCATCTATTTTTGCTTCAATGGGATTCAAAATTAGAGGCTAACAATTTTATTTTTATTTTTATTTTTTAAATTTATTTATTTTTGAGAGACAGAGGGAGACAGTGAGTGGGGGAGGGGCAAGAGAGAGAGAGAGAGAGAGAGAGAGAGAGAGACAGAATCCGAAGCAGGCTCCAGGCTCTGAGCTATTAGCACAGAGCCCTATGCGGGGCTTGAACCCATGAACCATGAGATCATGACCCGAGCTGAAGTCGGACGATCAACTGACTGAGCCACCCAGGTGCCCCTAACATTTTTATTTTTTAACTTTTAAAAGTTTCAAATTATACACCATGAAGACAGGTTTATATGTGCAAAATATTTTTTATTCTTCTGAAACGTTTCTATACTGAAAAAAACTTTTCCGTATTTTTGTCATTGGGATTAATTAACTATTGTTCTCAGGGTGATTTTCTTAAATAAAAGCAAACATAAAAGAAATGTTTCTTTGCTTTTATTTGAAATGTGTTTCTTTTCTGTCCATTCCCTTAGAAGCCAGTGTTGAAATATAGACTCTAGTGCCATATGCCAATTCTGACAAGTAGAGTTCAGGGAACAACCACTGCAGAATATTAGACAGACCCTGGGATAACTTTCTACAATTGCAACAAAGAGCTGTCTAAAAGTAGCTAGGCTGTTACTTTTAGAAACTGGATTTTGTGATTTTTAAACATCAAGCTGATTTTTGCCCTTGGAGAAAAGCGGAATGCAGGAATGTAACCCAGCACACCTGCTTAAGCAGGAACATTTTATTTTTTAATTTTTTGAAAAGGTTGTTTATTGTTTAGTAATCTCTACACCCTACGTGGGGCTCGAACTCACAACCCCGAGATCAAGAGTCGCACACTCTACCGAGTGAGCCAGCCAGGTGCCCTAAGCAGGAACAATTTAACGTTCTGTTTTGGAATGTAAACTGGGTGTGCTGGTAAGACTCTACCCTGTATAATTTGAGATTTTTTTTTTAAACCGATATCCGAATGTAGATAGACTCTTCTAAGAATGAGGATGGAGGCAGGTGGCTCAGCAGCAGTGGAGAGTGGGAGAGAGGGAGAGAGATTGAGAGGGTGACCCACGTATGGTACAGAGCATGGGTAGTAGTAAGACGGTCACAGTGTGTGGGGGCTCTTCCTCTGGTCATTAACCATCTAGGCAGTAATGTGATGGCAGGATGGAGAGGCTAGCGTGGAAGTTCTAGTTAGACTTGGTCAGGAAAATATATGGGGCAGTTCTCTGGGAAAATTTCAAGTAATGCAGAGACCTTCTGATGGGGCCTCATTTCTGGACATTTTGTAATAAAAAGGTAAAGTCAGGTACATATAGATGATGTAGATTGTATATTATATAGATTAAACAAGCATGAACACATTCCTTTTATAATGTCACAAAATATTTGCATAGGTAATTATTTTAATCACATTAGAATAGTGATATCAAATGATATGAAGACAGACCTTTGCCTTTCCCAGCATAGACCAAAGATTCACTAGCTAGATGCGAACTCATTGAGGAAGAAACAAGCTCACCTTCTATTTTCGTATGGTTTAGCCAAGTAAGTCATTCTTCTTTGCTTGCCATCTTAGAGTCCGTATTTCTGGTGGTCTCCAGAGTGATTATTCCGTAGCTTCTTAAAGAAGGTATAGAGCTGGGTGACTGGATAGAACCTAAGGGTGAACTGTTGAATATTTTGTAAGGCGGAGAAAAGGTTTCTACCATCTGTTTTTCTCCTGTGTAAGCCCGATCCTAGAAAGTCTGGGAAACTCCAAGTCGCCTTGGTTTCCCAAACTCACAGAGCTCTCCATTAACAAGCCACTTCGTAGTGGGGCCAGTCAATGGAGACAAAGCATAGCAACATGATAAAGCACAATGGAGACTTGCAACTTACTTTTAAGCAACTTGGCCACAAACATTAAAATAAGCAAAAAATATATTCCATATATATATGGATATTACATATGTATATATGGATATGTATATTTACGTATCCATATATACAGAGACAGCACATGCAGCATGTTCAAGATTGGTAAATCTAAATTTAAAATTGTTATATTAGTTTTTCAACTTTTCTGCAAATTTGAAAATTTTCAAAATAAAAAGTGCGTGTGTTGGAGGAGGAACAGTAACAGAGAGGATAATCAGCACAGATGTTACATTTAATGAGGTTATTACCTTTAAATTATACAGTATTATGCTATATTATGTTATACAGAACCTAGCTTAGGGCTTTGAATTTAGGAGGGATTCACTTATTTTTTGAAGAGCATAGATTAAACTGCTTGGAAGAACATGCTAAGAAAACCTCCCAAGGGTCCAGTCCCTTCTCCGGCGTTTTGGGGCTGTGTGACTCCAGTATCCACCGTCTCACCCTTGAACGGAGGCCGAGGGTGAGGAAGACAAATTACCTTCCTCTACGTTGGTTGAGCGGTGAGCTGCATGAACCAGCAGCATCTCCAGCCCTGGGACCTTGGTAGGGTGCAGACTATCGCTCTAGCCCCAGACCCACTAAGGCAGAATCTGATTCATATGCACCTTAGTTGTGTCCCTGTTAGAATAAAAACGGGCTAAAGCCATTTACCTGTGTTAAATGTCTCCATGCCTGCTTCTGAATCAATGATAGATATATAGCCAAAAAAAGATTTCTGAGGACTCAGTCTTTTTCTTTGCCAATGCTTAACAGAGAAATGATTTTCTAAATAAATATAAGTAGCTTATTTTTTCAAAACTTTTTTTTAATTGTGGGTTATAGTGATTTTCCACATGTGAGCTAAGCATCACCCACAATTCCTCTGATCATGGTGACAGAACATTTTTAATTTTTTTTTTTTTAACGTTTATTTATTTTTGGGACAGAGAGAGACAGAGCATGAACGGGGGAGGGGCAGAGAGAGAGGGAGACACAGAATCGGAAGCAGGCTCCAGGCTCTGAGCCATCAGCCCAGAGCCCGACGCGGGGCTCGAACTCACGAACCGCGAGATCGTGACCTGAGCCGAAGTCGGACGCTCAACCGACTGAGCCAACCAGGCCCCCCGGTGACAGAACATTTTTAGATTATAGGTCATATAAACTGAAGGTTTCGTTAGCCCTGGAAAATACAATTCTAAAATAGAAAACGATACCAATTGGGATGCTTTAGTTTTAAAAAATATGAAACTGTTCTGTGGGTTGTAAAAGTTTGCTAAAAGGTCTTCTTGACATTTATAATTCTCTTCCCAGTAGCCCTTTAACTAGAGACAATTTAAAAGTAGTTTGCTGAGAGTTCAAGAGTTTAGAAATGTTTTTTTTCCCCCTTTTATTATTCTGCAGTCTGCGCTACCATAGCTGAGGAAAAGGAGAGGAAAGGGGGCCTTCTATCTTCTGCAGTCTCCAGTGAGGGTTGAAACTTAGGGCCTCTGTGGTGATGCTTTAGGAAAAAAGATCAGAGATGCAGATGTATCTGTGACTTGGAGATTTTAGTGAGGTCCTTGTTACGATGAATATTGTGGACCTTCTGGATAAATATGTCCAGTGTAATTATTAAGCTTTAAAAATGCCAAAAGAAAAAGAAAGGAAAAAAAAAAAAAAAACCCTCACATTTGGAGCTCTGCATCTGGAAGCCTTTTTCTCCCCTTAGGAAATATTTGTGGCTCTTTGTTCCTGTCATGGAGGAAAATGTGCTTGTAAATTTCACCCAAGAGAAAGCATATCTTTGCATCCACCACATCAGGAAGGAATAGATACAATCCCACAAACATATGCCAAAATCTCCAGAAATTTGACCAAAGGCTGGGGGAGGGGGCTTGGGGGAGGTGGGAGGGGTGGAATCATGCAAGAAAAGCAACCCAGCCCGGCAGAAAATTTGCCAGCTGAGGATGTTGTCTGTGCCAACCTTGGCCTCAAAGAAAACACTCCACCCTCTTAAAACTGCTAAGATGGCAAGGAGGGCAGTGCCTTCTCTGGCCATGCAGACCTCCCTGGACAAATGGATGCCTCCAAGAGCAGCCAAAGCAAACTTCCCCCTACATGCTAGACATACATCCATATGCACAGAGGTCAGTCTTGTGTGTCAGGCAGTTGCTTGCAGTGTGAAAGGAGCCAGGGAAATCACCCCAAAGTTTCTCTGACTGCCTATCTGGGTGCCTAAAATTCAACCAGTATTGTTCCTTTTCCTTTTAGTCAGGATATATGCTCACCCTAAAATTTCCTTATGATGTTAAGTAACCCCAGGGTAGGGGGGGCATCTCAGAGTTTCATCCAAGACTCTTTTGTATTAAAACCTGAGGTCTTGTTCCTAGCACCGGGACCCCTAAGGCAATGATTCAAATGAGACAGGGTGATTCCTTTGTTCCTGCTGCCCACACTTCCTTATTCTTACTTCTTAACGGGGGTGTGAACTGTTTTTACACAACACAAAGTAGTTTGCTCTCCAGGTGAGGTGGAAGAGAAGAACTGATGGTTTATTTTCCCCATTGTTTGCTTCCTGACTATGAGGATGGGCTCACCTGGATTTCCTTAGAGTTGCCCCACCATGCCTGGAATCCAAGACTGTCAAAGTGGTTTCCCCCATTTGGGGGGCAAACCCACTCCTTGTATGGGGGACCTCTGGGTATCAACTGTTGCCTTATCAGTTAGGGACAGACTAGCACCTGGAGTTTGAGAGCGTTCCAGTCACTCTGCATATTGTAAATGCCCTCCCTTACAACCCATACAATTAGAACACTTTATATTGAAATGCTTCCTGAGGTGAAACCCTGTACTGTAACCAGAAGTCTCAAAGGAAGCATTTATTGCATTAGTCTTAAAAAAAACCCCACTCTTACGATGAATTAAATCTGTTACCTTGAATATTTAATTCCTACCATACATAATTTTAACCATCCCTCCCAAACAATTTGTTTTCATTACAAGGCTTAATGACCATCTCCTCTTGCCAGAATCACACTAGCCCTTTAAGAAAGAAATGTTTAGCATCACCCCAGTAATACTAAACAGAGCTCAGCAGTTAGAGGTGTATTGGGGAACCTTTGCTTTGTTGGTTTGGGTAGCTCAGATGTGGGGTCGGGGCCTGTGCACGTGAGACAGGTGCACACACACACCTTCTGGAATCTTAGGCTGGGAAGTCTGAGTGGCACTGATTCCTACTTTCGGCTCCTATTTCAGTTTGCAGGCTACTGACATCAGGTTTCTGCAGTGTGCCAAGCACGAGCTCTCTCCTACATCAAGCCAGGAATGGCAGTGGAACATTCGAAAAGCATCTAGGACTCTTGAGAAAATCTCCCTCTAGATAGTGTCTTTGGCCCCTTTTGCCTCCTTCAAGCTTCTTTTCCTGTCTCTTGGGACTTCTTCCCTCCTGAGGTACCTCCCCTGGCCTGCACCGGGTGCTCCCCCAGCCCTGCTACAGCCACTATGGGACACATCCCATAGTCTTTAGAGACCACTCTCCTTGCCTCAACCTCCTGGCCCTTCCCTTTTCTCCAGCCTTGCCTCCAACTCAACTTCTGTTCTGGTTCTTCCTTGCAAGCAATATTATACTAACTAATATTTTGCGGTACTTGCAGTTTGTAAAATACAGATAATTATGTTGAGCACAAACAATGCTGTCAGGATGGTATAATTATCCCCATTTGAACATAAAAACAAATGTAAGGCTCTGAGGGTCAGGCTCATTCAGGCTGAAGAATAACTGATGGGTTCATGCTGTTCCTCTCTACGTGTTAGGCAGCTACCTCCATCAACAGGGCAGGCACTGTGACTGCCAGGGCCATGGCGTCTTCTTTACATCGGTCTACTGGACTTCCCAGGGTCTGCCAAAGCCCCCAAGGTGACATGAGAAAGCTTCTTTCTTGGGTTCCATTATCTTAAGTACATTTATCCATGTATTATATATATATATATATATACATATATATATATATATATATATATATATATATATATAGGTAGTGTCTGAGCCAAAGTGAGTGTTTGAATTGGGTGGGGTGAACCGGCAGCCTGGGTTCCCACTTTGAACAAGGCCTCACTTTGGGCTCCTTGGTAGGCACGAGGGCAAAAGAGTCTCCTCGATGCAGATGCCTGGGAGGGAGATGTGGAGAAGCACAGGGAGGGACCTCTTTCCAGTCTGAGCATGGAGGGAAGGGGCAGGGAACAGATTTTGAGGACCTTGATTTCTCAAGTGATTTCCTGAGACTCATGACACAAGCAATGTCGGGGCGGGTCCCAACTGGGAAGATGTAAAGGAGAGCCGTGGAGAAAGGCATCTTGTAATTTTGATGGAAAGAGCCAGCCTTCTTGCAGTGTTAGGGAAAAATCTGTTGTAAGATGGCCGACAGGACTGAGAAGGGAATTCCAGTCCTTGTCAGAAGACTCCCCTTCCGGGATTTCCTTCCTATTCTGCTTGCCACAGGCATCAAATTACTACCAATTAGGGATGCGGAAGTAACAGACTATAAATTGTCCCCTCTGTTGATGCTCTGGGCTCAGATCTCTGGAGAATGATCTCCTCTGGGCCTACCGGTGTAAAATAAATGTCCTACCTCCTTCCTTCCACTTGGTTCTTCTGCCAGGGTGATCCAGACCAGTTTTCTGTAACAGCAGAGGGAAGCTTAAAGGAAGCCCAGCCCATGTGAGCCTTTGAGGGAGACAGTAAGAGGGGGCATGAAAGCATCTCTCCTCTAGGGGAGCGATGGAGGCCTGAGAAGGAAACCTGGGAAAGTCATCCCAGACTCCCACAAAAATAACTTGGGGCCTCCTTCAGGTGGGGAAAGATCTAGGTCTTGCAACTATACAGGAAGAGGCTATCAATGGTTATATGGTAATAGGGACATCTATTACCATGATTAGCCAGCTCTTGGGTTGCTGAGGTGCAAATATTGAAGAATATCAACATAGATTCAGGCTAACCTTCCCCTTTTTCTTTTTTTCTTTTTCTCTTTCTCATTCTCTTTCTTTTCCTCTCTCTCTCTCTCTCTTTTTTTCAAGTTTATTTACTTACTTTTGAGACAGAGAGAGATCGTGCACAAACGGGTGGGGCAGAGAAAGAGCGTGAGAGAGAATTCCAAGCAGGCTCTGAGCTGTCAGCGCTGAGCCTGATGCAGGGCCTGAACCCACCAACCATAAGATCATGACCTGAGCCGAAGTTAGATGCTTAACTGACCAAACCACCCAGGTGCTCCCTTCCCATTTTTCATAAACAGTATAGCAACTGCACATTCCCAATTACTGTTTTTGGAAAAAAAAAAAAAAAAGTATTTATTTGTCCACATAATGCAGCAGTTATGGGCAAATGTTCTTGAGGATGACTGCCCACTGGGGACTGCCAGCTTTCTTAGCACAGGCCCATGATGGAGTGGTGTGTGGGCCAGCCCAACCTCTCCGGCCCCTGGCCTTGTAACCTCTAACTCCCCTGTGGAACAGAGGCACGTAGGCAGGAGGCGGTGCTTGGATCCTCCTGTGGAGAATTGAGACAAAGAAAATGAGGGGAAAGTTAATTTTCTGCGAGTGTATTTCCTCATTCTCTTTCTCCATGGAGGCTGTATGTCCAGCGGGATGATAAGGCTGTGCGAACGAGCAGAAGCAGCTGAGCTCAGCCAACTGGATTGAAATCTTCACTCTTACCCAGGGGAATGGTGGGCAAGTCTCTTAAACCCCGTGGAGGACTGGCTGATGGGTAGACAGATGGCTCTAACTGTGGAAGGCAGGACTACATCCCAGTTAAGAACTCTGTGTTCAGACCGTCAGGTGTGAATCCCAGCTAAACTACTAGTGGGACCTGGGGCCAAGTGTTCAACCTCTGTGAGCCTCGGCTTCCTCACCTGCAAATGGAGGAGTGGGCGACTAACTCATAGGGTTGCCATGAGAATGAAATGAGGAAAACAGATACAAGACCCATTGCTCCTCTCACATTTCATGCACTCAGGAAATATCTCTTATTATGGTGGATGTTTTCGATGCACTTGTGTTTATACCTGAGCTGACATTATTTTTTAATGGGTATTTATCTTCATTTTGTTACAAGCTGTTTTTCTTTTTGAGGAGCCATTCTTACCTTTCACTGATCTAAGACCCCCACCCCTAAACTCATTTTTGGCTTAGGGGGTCCCTGTTTTGTGTTCTTTGTGTGAGGACTTCTTTAACAGTATTTACCATAGGGCATTTTGCTGGGGTTTATCTCCTTCAGGAAATTCTGGATTGCTTGAGGGCAGAGGTTTTGTTCCCAGAACCCAGCCTTAGTTGGCTTTCACCAAATACTTGTTAGATAAGTATAGAAGAGAATAGATATCCTTATCTAAAAGGAATTTTGATGAACCTGGAAATGGAAGCTTCAAAAAATCCTATCCTACCGTATGTATCAGAATATAAGTGGCCCAGCCTGAAGCTGACCTGTGGGCCAAAACAAAGAGATCTGGTCACGTTTTCTACCTGCAGCAGGAGTGGCTGACTCTGAGGCTGTCCTTTCAACCGGTGGGTTGACCTGGAAGGAGCTCCCCCAGTCTCAGTATAGAAAGAACAAGGGGGTAACCCTTGGAACTGCTTTATAGAAAATGAAGAACTTGAACCTGAGAACTGTCACTACGTGAAGAATTGAACTTGCCTTCTTCCTCTGCAATCAATTTTACTTCTAGATGCTCTCCCCAGACCATCCCCTCTGCTGTTTCCATAACCCTGGAATTCAATTCCTTCTCATTTCTTGTCTGAATTACTGAGTCACCAGGCTTATTGGTGTCTGTCATGCCATCCCATTCTCCATAGTGCTTCTGAGGTGAGCAGACTATAGAACAGATCTGTCCCCATTCCCTGTCTCTCCCTCACCTGTCATTGTTCAGGGTCTGTTTGCTCCCCACACTGCTCCCTGGATAAAGGCTGAATCCCTACTCGGGCTCCCTAACTCTTTCAGGGTGGGTCCTTGCTTTCTGTCCATTTCCTCCTTCTCCAGCCCTTCCTCTCACTTCCTTCTTCCTTTTATCTCCAGACATATTAAGCTACAGGATGTTCCAGAGCAGTCCCCTCTTTCAAGTCCATGTTTTCATGTCCTCTAGAAAGTAACCCTTGTCTCCTAGGATAGTTTACCACCCCATCAGTTGTTAGATACAAGGAGGTACCCAGATCTTTCCTCCACTGTGGCAATAACCATATTGGATTATAATGAGCTAATTGCTGAATTCATTCATCTAACTTCCATTTATTTCGTCTCCTTTTCAATGCCATTATAGTGTGCTTACCAGCCATCTTTGAGATACATGTTAGAGATACATGTACCCATAAATAAGCCAGGAAAAAAATCCTGCTTTCATGGAATTTGCATTCTAGTGGAAGAAAATGAATGATAAATATACGAACAATTTATTTTCCAATAAAATTTTGATACAAATCTTTGAAGGAAATAAATAGGGTGAAATGATGATTAGCTAGTGTTGGGGGTATGTGAGTGGGAAATCAGGGAAGCCTTCTCTGAGGGAGGTGATATTAGAATCGAGTCCAGAAGCACAATGAGAGGAAAGCTATACACAGAACTGGAGATGGAACATGAGTTCCCGATAAAGGACTGAGTTTGGCGTGCTGGAGGAAGGAGAGAGAGCCACTCTCCCAGGAGCATGACATGAGCCCCCAGTAGACAGTGAGCTCCTTGAGACTCCAAGAGGAATCTCATACCTTACCATGATCATAGGCTCTAGACATACCCAGTGTGATAATAAGTATTTGAATGAGTAAATATGATTTTGAAATTGGCTTTTCTTGGGGCGCCTGGGTGGCTCAGTCGGTTAAGCGTCCGACTTCAGCTCAGGTCAGGATCTCGCGGTCCGTGAGTTCGAGCCCCGTGTCGGGCTCTGGGTTGATGGCTCAGAGCCTGAAGCCTGCTTCCGATTCTGTGTCTCCCTCTCTCTCTGCCCCTCCCCCGTTCATGCTCTGTCTCTCTCTGTCTCAAAAATAAATAAACATTAAAAAAAAAAATTAAAAAAAAAAAAAAAAAGAAATTGGCTTTTCTTTGGTTTCCCACACCAAAAAGCTGAAAAGGTCTTCCATCTGCCTAGAGCTTTTATCCTAGGAACTATAGTAAAATATTATTTTTTCCCCCAGCTTTATTGAGATATAATTGATATCATATTATATAAATTTAAGATGTATGACGTGATGATTTGACGTATCAATACACTGTGAAATGATCACCACAAGGTTACTTAACACATCTGTCACCTACGTTATTTTTTTTTTTTTCTTTTTTGTCATGGGAACATATAAGATCTACCCACTGAGCGAATTTTGAGTATATAATACAATATTGTTAACTATAGTCACATACTGTACATTAGATCCTCAGAACTTATTCATCTTATTATTGAAAGTTTGTACCTGTGACCAACCTCTCCCCATTTCTCCCCAACGTTCAGTCACTAGCAACTACCATTCTACTGTGTTTCTTTGAGTTTGACTTTTAAAAAAAATTCCATATATAAAGGAGATCTATGGTGATGTCACCGTATTAGAGCAGTTCAGGAGAAATTCTCATTGAGAATCAAGGAGAAAAAGTTCTTTTTGAGGAACAAGTTTGAAAACTCTTCCAGAAGGATGCTCAGTAGGGGAAAATTCTTTAAAATAACAATCACAGAAGTGGAGGGAGAGGTTGGTTTATCTTAGAGAAGTTTTTCTTTAGAAGGAGAGGTACTTCAGGGAATAAAAACATTGGCTGCCAAGGAAATTAAGGAGTAAGCAAGCCACAAACATTCAAGACCCTGTCAAGCTGGGGTGGGAATAGGAAGTTCCTGTGAATCTCTATATAGTAGTGAATGATGATGCAAAATTCATATCTTAACATGGAAAGTTCACAAGGATTTTGATTAATTAGAAGACAACTTTAAAAGGATGTGATTAATGCTGGAAAAAAAGAGTGAAAAAAAGGATGTGGTTAAGAGATAATAGAGTCATTTTTTTTTTAGTTCACATATTTCACAATGCTTTATTTCTTTGTTTGTTTAAGGTGTTTAGGGGCCAAGGGCTTTCCTCACTATTTCCAAGGGAATTTTTTGCTTGTTTGTTCCTGTTATTTTGGCAGTGCATCTATTTATATTGATAAGAAGAACTACCTAACTAGCCAGGTGAATAAAATGCATTTTAACCCCAGGGTGATTTTTATCCCGTGTTATGCAGTACTAGACCTGATAGATTTTAGAGAGGATAGGTAGCAATCTTCTCCAAAATGAAAATCAGGGGCGCCTGGGTGGCTCAGTCAGAAGATTAAAAAAAATTAAAAAAAAAAAAATCAACACAGAATAGAGTCCAGAAAAGAAACCACAAACAACTCCCAAGAATGAAACTGATAATGGCTAACTCGATGGCTTAATCATGTGCTTTTTAAAAAGATCAGATTTATCTTTATTCACAACAAATTCATTAAAATAAATTTATCCAACACCGAGATTATGAAATGTTTTTTTATACGGAGTATATAGCCTCCTTTGAGCATGAGTGCAACAGGAGTCCCAGCCTGAGTCTATGAAACTTTAGACTTTGGAGGGGAGGGGAGAATGAGTTCAGCTTGCCGGTTGTCGCTTAGATTTAACCCCAGGCCTAAGCCCCACTGGAAATGTATCTGAGACGCATAGAGAGAGTGGGGTTATCAGAGAGAAAAACCCTGAGGAGCTTTATTTTAAAACATGACACCAGGGTGGGAACAAAACTGGGGGCTGCACAATGGCAAGAGAGGAATGAAATATTCTTACCTACTTCCCAACACAACACTGAAGCTTTAAGGACTTTGTTGCCTCCGCTGCAGCAAAAGGCAGTGGGACCCACAGACATGGCAGCAGGCACAGGTTGCCCAGTGGGTGATGGCGCAGCAGGGAGTGCAGACAGCAAAAGCAGACCCTCTGGGAGCACATGAGGTATACGTCCAGGGGCATCTAGAAGTATTTGAGAGACACAGGCAATTGAGGTCCTGCAGAAGGTAACCGTGGAAAGTGGGTTAGGGGCAAATAAAACTTGGGTTCTTATTAATTTGACTCCATTAGAACCCTCAGGCTGTGGAAGCCTGGGAAAACATGAATTAAATAAAATCCTGAGTTCTGTGTGGGGCAGAAATAAGGAATAATTGAAGTGAAATTAAAGAACAATATGACTTTGTGCAGTGTTCTTCATATCAAAAGTAGGTAGTTGGATGGAAAAATACATTGAGACCACAATCCTGTGGTCCATGCAAGTAATGCATGCTTTTATTTGTTTTGACTGAATAAAAAGCAAATTCAAGATGTTACTTGGTGACCTACCATCTCCAAAAAAACTTGTAAAGTAAATTAATTATGGAATTTATAGTTGCAAGCGCATTTTCCCCAGTTCTTCTGGTTTCATGTTTTTTACTCACAAATCTTGTTAACTTCTAATATACTTGTGATGTGGATTCCTTCTTAATGTAGAACACATTTTAATATTCTTGTTTTTGGCAAGATTTTACACAAACATGTTACTTCCAGAAAGTGATTTAGAAAGAAATGTTAATAGAAACACCTTTATAGTATTCATAGGTGTTGAGTCTTTAAAAATACGTGGGATCAGATTTTAAAATTTTTATCATTTCTAAAATTAGAACATTAAAAAACTCTTATCCTGTGTAGTAAATATGCACCATGGAATTGCACAGTAGATAAAAGAGAGACGAATACTAATTTACAATTTTAGTGTTTATTGATTTTTTGAATTACAAAAATAGCATTCTTGTTGTAAAACATGTAGAAAAAGTTGAAACGCATTAGTAAAAAAATAAACCACAAACCATAATCCCAACCTGTTAAAGGCAACCAGGTTAATATGGGGGTGTTCCTTTTTTCTATTCTTTTATGTGTATTATATATCCATATATGAAACAGGATCATATTGTATAATAGCTTTTATATCCTGATGTACTTTCTGCAACTATGTTTTCTTGCCTCATATTTCTCTAGTAATTTAAACTATAATTACACCTTTTCTATTACTAATAATCTTTATGTTATTTAAAGCCATTTGAAATATTTTTCTCTCTGCTTATCAAGCTTAAGAATATAACTATTAATTATCATATGCGTACAATGAGAAGTCTTTCAAGCTTTTACTGTCTTTACTGCCTCTCCCCACCTCACAGTTTTGATTGATGTACTCTGGAATTTAGATGTAAATTATTATTGTTATTTTACATTATTAACTATTCTTTGGAGATTGATTTTTGAAATTTGTTTTGCCTTCTAACCATACTAATCACAGTTTTCAAGATGTTGATCTAGGCTTAATTGGTTTCCTTTGCTCCCTATCATCTGCTTTTATCACGTCATCCTCATTCTTGAGGTCTTTCTTTTGATCCCTCCCCAGGTTGGCTGGATTGTATCCCTAAACTGCAAGTACAATATTTTCTGAGCACTGGCTAATGGGAGAATATTGGTCTTTCTTATAAATGAAAGTACATTGTTCTCCCCCCCCCCCCCCCCCCCCCCCCCCCCCCCCCCCCCCCCCCGCCCCATTTGGAAGCTCATCTTCATTTACTGCTGCTATTTGGTTCTCTGGAGAAGGTGATGGTTTTCCTTCCCTTGGGGCAGTAGCTCTCAACCTCCGCTGCACATTCAAATCATGGAGAGGGAGATTTTTTAAATGTCAGTGCCGAGGTTCCATCCCAGAATAATTAAATCAGAATGTCTAAGGATGGAGCCCATACACTAGTATTGTTTAAAGGCTCACCCAATGAATGATGGCTGGGGTTGAGAAACACTGCTTAAGACTTAAGTTGTTTTTTTCTTGCCTGGATGCTTGTAGGGTTTTTTCCTTCTCCTTAATTCTTGAAATATTCGACAGGATATGTCTAGGTACCTGTGTCTCTTCATTTCTGCCTGGTAAACTTTAATTCTATAAACTCAGCAATTTCCCCCTGTTAGTTCTTTGTATATTGCTTCCCTCCTATCCATTCTGTTTTCTCTTTCTTGGATTCTTAGGACGTGTTGATGGTATTTCCTGGATCTCTCTCTCCCTTATATTTCTCTTATTTTCCCTCATCATTTTGTCACTGTTATCAGTTTGTTTCAAAGTCATCAGTACTGGTTCTGGGCCTTTTGGGAGTCATAGACGCCTTTGATAACTTTATTAAGGTTAGATTCTATTCCCCCTCAAAATGGCCACATCATAAAGTTGCATATCATTTCACAGACCAACTCTTCTGATCTCTGTGATCCCTACATGAAAGCTCATGTCCCCATGATAGACTCCTGGTCTAAATGAAGTTCCATTGCTCACTCTCAAAGAGCAGGGGAGAGAGAGAGGCTCAGAAATCGAGTAGCTGTTCCCGCACACATATGAAGTCCACTTGGGAAGGGGGTACTTCCACTGCCCTCGGTTTGGTTTGATGAAACTTATTTAAGTTCCAAGGTTTTCATGGTGTTCTGACAAGATGTCTACCATTATTTTCCAGTCACCTGTTCTTGCCCTGCAGGAGTAATCAACTGTATGATAGCTAGCAGAAATCACATGGATTTTCTAGTAAGTACCCCTCTCCCATCTTCTAGGTTTTTACTTAGAAAATTTAAAATACAATGGATGGGTCAAGAAAGGGACCATCACTCTCTTTAACACAAGTGCACAACCCCCGTCTCCTAATCCTGCTAAATCGCTAAGAGATTAGCTCTCCTGCTCTCACCGTTTTCACTCCATAGATGTTGCTGCTCCATTATGTTTAGGTTTCTAATACAACAGGAGAGAAATCTAAGGAAAGGTGATTTGCCTTCCATTCTGGATGAACGACATTTTTCTTCTCTTTGGATTCTCGTAAGAATCTTTATTTTACCTTGAAACTCACACTTTCACTAGGATGCATCTAAATATCTTTTCATTTATGATCTTTTTTCCTCGTATCTAGGAAGCTATGTTGATCTGCAGATTAAATTTTACCTTTAGCTCACAAACATTTTCTTTGTTTGTGGTTTTAAATATTGCTCGTTTTACATTGGTTTAGATCGTTTCTCCAAAACTGCCATTATCCACACAGTGAACCCTCATTGTTAGTGTTCCATGTATGTTATCTCTGTAGATGCACATTTGTCTTGTCTGCTTTCCCCCTCTCATTGGCCCTGGAAAAATTCATCAAGCTTGTCAGCTGTATTCATGATACAGTTTTCTACATCGTCAGTTCTGCTCTCCACGGCTTCGAATGAAGTACAAAATCTCACAATTGCAAAGTAATTTCAAGATGCTTTTTCCCTTAGTCATCCAGTTCCCTTTTCATTTCTTTAAAAAAAAATTTTTTTTTAATGTTTATTCATTTTTTGAGAGAGCACACGCGTGAGCGCAAGTGGGGGAGGGGCAGAGACAGAGGGAGACGCAGAATCCAAAGCAGGCTCCAGGCTCTGAGCTGTCAGCGCACAGCCTGATGTGGGGCTCGGATCCATGAACGATGAGATTATGATGTGAGCTGAAAGTCTGACGCTTTACTGACCGAGCCACCCTGGCGCCCCTCCCAGTTCCCTTTTCATTTCTCTCAACTGATTCCCTCCTGAACTCTGTCTGTTCAATTTATCTTGTATCACTCAGCTCTGGGTGTACAAGTATTTTTTTTTTTTTTAATTAAGAGCATATATAGGTACATCTAAAAATTTTTGTTCCTGAAGTATCTATGTTTCTCTGATATGATTCTCTTCTATCTTTTGCATGCTATGTTTTCTTTCCTTTATACTACAAATTCTTCTGTGGGTTATGGCAGAGCTGGCTAGTTGTGCCCCAATATCTGTTTTGTCTTTGTCCTTTTTTTTTTTTTAAGTTTATTTGTTAGTTTTTGAGAGAGAGAGAGTGCGCGCACATGAATGAATGGGAGAGAGGCAAAGAGAGAGAGGGAGACAGAGAATCTCAAGCAGGCTCCTTGCTGCCAGCACAGAGCTCGACGTGGGGCTCCAACTCATGAATGGTGAGATCATGACCAAGCTGAAATCAAGAGTCGGATGCTTAACCAGGTGCCCCTGCCTTTGTCCTTAGTAATAGAACTCTGCTTTCTAGCTGGGCACCTGGCCCCTGAAATAAACCTGCTTGTCTCTTGGAGCTAGGCATGCTCATAAAACTAAGTTCCAGCCAGTGGGATATACGTGGAAGTGCTATCTACAGAGTTTCTGGGCAGTGTCTCTAAATGGAAGGGAGAGTGTCTCTTTGTCATCTTTTCTTGTAGCTGGAATGCAGATGTAATGATTGTAGCTAAAGTAGCCCTTTTGGACAGTGAGGTAAAAACCATGTGCCAAGGATGGCAGAACGATAAGATAAAAGGGGCCCATTGAGCAGCACCAAATAAGGACTGGACTGTCTACCTCTGGACTTTGTTTAGGTGATAGTAAAATAAATACTATCTTATTTAAGTCAGGATTACTGTGGGTTTTCTGTCACAGCCAAATTTAGTCCTAACTGACATGAGACTTTTCTGTTTACTTATATTTATATAGTGAGAATTCTTTTTTGCTACCTCCTCCAGAAACCAGGTAAGGGGATTGAAAAAAATATGTTTACTCTTTTTTTCCCCACTTTTTAAAAATGTTTATTTCTGGGGGGTGGGGGGAGATCAAGCGAACGGGGAGGGGCAGAGAGAGAGGGAGACACAGAATCTGAAGCAGGCTCCAGGCCCTGAGCTGTCAGCCCAGAGCCTGACATGGGGCTTGAATTCATGAACCATGAGATCTCACAAACCGTAAGATCACGACCTGAGCTGAAGTCGAATGCTTAACCGACTGAGCCACCCGGGTGCCCCTGTTTATTCTTTTTCTTGAAAATATTTTTAGACCACTTAAATCTAAAATGGAGTTGTGTGGCTAGTTCCTTAGACAAACAACCTGGGGGAGTCAGGGCCATGTGAAATCCTGGAAAGGAAACTTCATCTCTATCATTCCCTCCCCTTTCTAACAGAGGGATAAGCTATGTATCATAAATTGCATTAATATACATGTGTAAATATATGTATTTATCATCCAAATCTAGAAATAGCTTATTTCCTACAATCCAGCAGGCTCCCTCCTACCCTTCTCCCGGTCACAATCCTTGCTCTTCTGCCTTCTATAGCTGTGGATTATGTTTGATGGCTTTGGACTTCATACAGGTGTAATCATTTGGTAGTAACTGTGGCAACCACACAGGTGTATCACTCAGATCACCCTTCAGGAGATAACCCACCACAAAGAGTGCAGTTAGGTGACAGTCTCCAGATGTATGTGTGCCTCAGCTTTTGGCCTGTGGTTCTTTCCTTCTTTCCTTCCTTCCTTCCTTCCTTCCTTCCTTCCTTCCTTCCTCCTTCCTTCCTTCCTTCCTTCCTTCCTTCCTTCTTCCTTTCTTTCTTTCTTTCCTTCTTTTCTTTCTTTCTTTCTTTCTTTCTTTTTTTCAAGTATATTTTACATACCATGTTACGTTAGTTTCAGGTGTACAACATAGTGATTTGACAAGTCTATATGTTATGCTGTACTCACCACACTGTAGCTGCCATCTGTCACCATACAATGCCATTCCAATACCATTGACTATATTCCCAAAACTGTGCCTTTGATCCTAGTGATGCTTCAGCCTTTGAGTTAAGGTCATGTACGTCCGGGGTAGCATCAGTCAATGACTGAGCAGGCTGGTATGAAGGCTTGCCATTTGTGGCTAGTGAGAGCCTTCTCTAAGGGTAATTTTTGTGTTGAAGCTCCTCATTGAGCTCGCCAAGATTTTCCTGGAGCTGCACTGAAGGCTGAGGCTCTTTTTATGCAGCTGTATCCTTCTCTTCTAAATGTCAGGCTTGGAGCCTCTCCCCTGCCCATTACTATTCCCAGCAAATCTTTTGTACTTCTTTTTTTTTTTAGATTTTTTTAATAGACGTTATTTAAAAAATTTTTTAAAAATACTTATTTATTTATTATTTTTTCATGAAAGAATTTACTTAGATAATATGCAAAGCTCCCACAAAGTTCTCCACACGGGGTAGTGATTATGCCTTGTTACTTTACAGTTTTTTAATATTTATTTATTTATTTATAATTTTATTTTTTTAATTTACATCCAAATTAGTTAGCATATAGTGTAACATGATTTCAGGAGTAGATTCCTTAATGCCCCTTACCCATTTAGCCCATCCCCCTCCCACACCCCCTCCAGTAACCCTCTGTTTGTTCTCCATATTTATGAATCTCTTATGTTTTGTCTCCCCCTCCATTTTTATATTATTTTTATTTCCCTTCCCTTATGTTCGTCTGTTTTATCTCTTAAAGTCCTCATATGAGTGAAGCCATATGATATTCATCTTTCTCTGACAAATATCAGTAACTTCACTTAGCATAATACCCTCCAGTTCCAGCCATCTAGTTGCAAATGGCAAGATTTCATTCTTTTTGATTGCCTAGTCATACTCCATTGCATATATACCCCACATCTTCTTCATCCATTCATCCATCGATGGACATTTGGGCTCTTTCCGTACTTTGGCTATTGTTGATGGTGCTGCTATAAACATTGGGCTGCATGTGCCCCTTTGAAACAACACACCTGTATCCCCTGGATAAATACCTAGTAGTGCAATTGCTGGGTGCTAGGGTAGTTCTATTTTTAATTTTTTGAGGAACCTCCATACTGTTTTCCAGAGTGGCTGCACCAGTTTGCATTCCCAATCTTTTGTACTTCTAACTCAGTCTTGGCGTCTGCTTCTTGGAGGACACAACTGCCATCTTACTTTTTTGAGTCTCGCTTATTTTGCTCAATGTTATGTTGAGACCCATCCATGTTTTCGCATAGGAGTAGTTTGTTCTTCTTTCATATGGATATGGATAGTCTAAAATCCATATACTTGTTCTCCTATAGATGTTTGGCTTCATAAATAAAGTTGCTATGACCATCCTAGCACATGTATTTTGGTAGATACAAGCATTCATTTCTGTACGGTAAGTACCTAAAAGTGGAGTTCTGGGCCATAGGGTATACATATGTTTAGTTTTAGTGGACACTGTCAAACACCTTCCTAAAGCAACTTTTTAATCGCTACACATCTACCAACAATTTATGAGCGTTCCAATTGCTGTGCATCTTTGCCAACACTCGATATTGTTGGCAATTTGCTTTCCTGTGACTAATAATGTTCACACTTACTGGTCATTTCCTAAGCTGACCGTTAAAGCATTTTACCCATTTTTAGTTTGTTTTCCTATTTTATTCTTATTGATTGGTGGAAATTCTTTATATGCTGTGGACATGAGTCCTTTGTCAGGTATATCTATTGCTAATATCTCCTCCCAGTCTGTGGCTTGCCTTATTACTCTCTTAATATTGTCTTTTGACAAATATACATTCTTTGTTTAAATGAAGTTCAATTTTTCCATCTTTTATTTTCTGGGTAGTGCTTTTGGTGTTCTATTTAAGGAGTTTTGTCCAGGGATCACGAAGACATTATGCTCTCCTCTAGAAACTTCATTGATGTACTTTTCACATTTACATCTATGGTCCATCTCAAATTAATTCTTACGTGTTGTGTGAGAGTGAAGTCAAAATTGAAAAAAAATATATGGTTATCGAAATTTCAACTTACAAAGTCTCTTCTTTGTATTTGGCATAAGGGCTGTGCTATTGGACAGATTTTGTGGTAGGCTTCCTATCTAGGGCTTCCAGAGGTACCTCCAAGCTTACTGTGGGTGTGTGATACACCCAGGCCAAGGATTCCAGCCCAGCGCCCACTGCATCGTCAAGGAATACTGCTGCTAGTGACAGCCTGAGGCTTCGGGGAGCTACTTAGGCCTCGCCTTCATGCCCAGCTCCGCAGACACAGGGAAGGTCTCCAAAGCCTGGGGAAACCATCCAATAATACAACTATGGCCACTGTTCACAAGCTTTCTGCTCCCAACTTCTACTGTTGTGTTAACCCTCAAACTCACACAATTTTCAAGACTGGAAAGGATCACTGATGTCGTCCTGCAGTCCGCTTCCAAGGCCTCACCCCTCCAGGGGATGTTTCTCCTTTGGTGTCTGGCAAATTTGGCCTTGGATGTCTTTTTTAAATATGGTCCCAACTGCACAGGATTTAGAAGAAATTCTTTTGAAGTTTCTGGCATTTGTATGGTTTCCTTCCCTAGCTTCCAGTACTGATTTAGGGTTTTGCATATTTTTAAGTTTTCTAGGTCATTTTGGATGGGATTGGGAGGCAGGTGGTTCAAATATGTGCCCTCCGTCTCCCATATTTCCCCTGAAATATAGTAAGATATTTTTTACTTTTAGTCTTGTGTGGATTGTGGAAAAAACTCTGTATTAGTTCTGGGAGAAAATGTATTTATTATTAATAGTAAACTATTAATATTGGCAATTAGAATTTAATATTCATTCATTTACACATTTGTTTATTATATGTTTCACTTCAGGCTTTTTTTCTAGGCACTTTTTGAAAAGTAATTGAGATCTTGCTGTATATCAAATTTATATATAAGTATTTTTAATTTTCTTTAATGTTATTTATTTTTGAGAGAGAGACAGAGTGTGATAGGGGGAGGGGCAGAGAGAGAGAGACACAGAATCCAAAGCAGGCTCCAGGCTCTGAGCTGTCAGCACAGAGCCTGACGTGGGGCTTAAGCCCACGAAGCATGAGATCATGACCTGAACCGAAGCTGGACACCTAACCGACTGAGCCACCCAGATGCCCCTCAACTTTATATATTATTTGTAAAACTTTTTATTGTACTGTGAGTATTTCTCCATGTTAATTATCAGTAACATGGAGAAAGGAGAAATGCTCACAGTACAATGTATATTCTTTACATATGTATTATAATCCAATTTTGAAACGCCTTGTAAATGTGAACATATATCTGTATTTGTTCATACAGGTAAAGGAAAAATTATGGAAATATATACACCAGACTAAACAGTTAAGAGTCAGGATTGTATAGTAGGAGAGGGAGGCTATTTCTTTTACTTCATAAATTTCTGTATTTTTAAATAGTTCCCAAAAAAGTTTTTTTTTTTAAATAAAAATGTTCTTTGTTTCTTTAATTTCTTAATTCAGTGAATGCATCCCATTTTATTATCCATTCCATTATGTTGTTATTTAGGTAGTTTCTATTTTTCTTATAGTATAAATGTCTCTGTTGTTAAAGCTTCACACACACGTGCACACACACACACACACACACACACACAATTCCTTAGGATTTATTTCTGCAAACAGAATGACTCCTTAAGAACATTTACAAGCCAAACACTCATTTTCCAAAATTATTTTTTCATTTTCTATTTTACCTTTAGACTGTAACCCATTTGCTTCAGTTATAATTAGGTTTGGCCGTTTATGATCGAAAGTAAAAACTAACAGTGGCAAAAAACAAACAAGCAAATAAATAAAGTCATGGGAACAGCCACTTCAAAAAAATAAAGATATCAAAAAATTAAAACAAAACAAAACTAAGTGGCTGAAATGCTTAAGGTTGACAAAGTTTCATATATAAGATTCCCAAAAGCTCTTGTATTTTGTTAAGTCCAGAGGAAGCAGAATGATACGGTGCTTCATGAAATCATTAGGCACCCAGCTGTGTATGTGCCACTGTGGCTGCCGTCCTTAGGGTCACAGTATGATTGCTGGAGCTCTTGCTGTTACATCCCCATCTGGCAGCAGGAAAGAGAAAGAAAGCTGCCCAAAAAATACTTACTGAGTTTACTTTCCTAAAGTGTTGGTGGACTTCCAGAAGTCATTTCATATGGCTTTATTTTATAATGTAAATGTGAATGTAACATCATGCATAATGTAATGTCATGTAAATATAATACTTATGTATATAATATAATATATATAATATATATATAATATATATAATTTATATATAATAATTATATATATATATATATATATCTACATCTAGCTACAAGGGAGGCTGGGAAATATATCCTTCTATTAGCGCACACTGCTGTCTCAAATAAAATAAAATCAGGATTCCGTTACTGGGTGAAAAGGGGTGGTAAACATCGTATAGGAAACTGGCAAGCTCTGCCACAGTACGGTATCTAGCATTCTACTCTCACCATAATTGAATGTTTTCTGGTTTAAATTGGACTTTTTCTGTGGTTATTAGCGAGGTTTTGTATTTATATACATACATATATGTCGCATGTGGGGTTCTCCAGAACACACATCCCAAGATGGAGATTTGTGATCAGGTAAGTTCTGGGGGTCAATACCTGTGGGGGAGATGAACAAAGCAGGATTCGACAGAGGGAGAAGCTGGGCTGAGGGGCAATTTCACAATTGTCTCAGATAAACCATGGGGGATTTTGAAGCTGGGATGTCTTTTCAGAATTGTTCCAAGTTAGGGCAAGGGAACAGGTTTTCATACCTGCACTGACCAACCATTGGATGAAGGGTGACTGAGTAAGGGGAGCATGGGTGAGGCGGATTTCTTTAGCCAAGGCAATTCCGAAAGCTGGAGGAGTAAGTAAGTCCCTCAGTCCAGAAGGATAATTAGGGTGGGGCAATTTCATTTCCTCTTTTGTAATTTACTGTTCACTTCCTTCATTTATTATCATAACATTAAACTTAAAAAAGCACCATCTAAAGCATCAATGTTCCTTTTATTTAAATAATCCCTGTTTTGACCTGCCCATCAAGATTAGACACTCAAGAACCTTCTACCCAAATCTGACACGTTAACATGAATGTATCATTTGTTTCAAATTTCTCTTCTTCTCATTTTATTTTTGAAAAGAATTTTTAATGTTTATTTATTTTTTGTTTATTTATTTATTTTGAGAGGGAGAGAACGAGTGGGAAAGGGGCCCCTAGAGAGGGAGACAGCATCCTAAGCAGGCTCTGAGCTGTCAGTGCAGAGCCCAATACAGGGCTCAAACCCATGAACCACAAGATGGTGACCTGAACTGAAATCAAGAGTGGGATGCTTAACCGACTCAGCCACCCAGGCACCCCTCTTCCTCTCATTTTTAAAAAGCAAGAAAATATTATCTATACAACTAAAGTTCTATCTCTAATTCTTTTCCACTCTCTCTCTAGAAATAACTATTACCCTGTTTGTATCCCTCCTGTGTATGTTTTTATACTTTTAGTGCAGATATGGAACAGATAAATTTAGTGCAGATAAACTTATACAACTGAATATATTATTAACATTTCAATAAATAAATAATTTAATATCTATTAATTAGGGTTCAAAATAAATAGGAATAGTATTTCTAAATATTATGTATACATGTTCTTGCAATTTATAACAAAAAGGAATTTCTTCATGAAACTACAACTGTTGATTCAATTCTCACTGTTACCCAGGTCCCTGCCTCCTTGTTAGAAAAGATGGAAAATCCTCTTTTGGCAGAAGCACCAGAGAGAGTGTAAGAAATTACTTTAGAGGTCAATGAACAAATCATATTCAATCTCTTCCACAGTGATTCTTCTCTTCAATCTCAGACCAAGAGGAGTTGTGGTAGTGGTAACCTGGGGAGCATGAATCATTCTATATTTGTTAAAAAGCAAGAAAAGTCTTCACCATTAAAGTCATTTGTAAACAAGAAGTTTCCTACAAAGAAAATCTCAGGCCCAGATGGCTTAATTGGTGATTTTTACCAAAGGTTAGGATTATTGACCCAAATCCTTCACAAACTCTTTCAAAAAATGGAAGAGGAAGGAACATTTTCCAACTCATTCCATGAGATCAATATTGCCCTGAAACTGAACCTAGACAAAGATATCACAAGGAATGAAAACAAAAGACCAATATCCTTTATGAATATAGATCTAAAAATCTCCAACAAAATACTAACAAACCCGATCCAGCAGCATATTAAAGGGATTACACACCACAACCAAGTCAGTTTTATACCAGGAATGCAAGGTTAGCTCAACATGTGAAAATCAATTAAAATAATACATCACATAAATAAAATAAAGGATAAAAACTACACGATCATCACAATAGATGGAGGAGAAGCATTTGAAGATAACCCAGCACATTTCATGTTAAAAAGATTCAACAAACTAGAAATGAACATGAACTTCCTCAACCAGATAAAAGGCATCTACAAAATACCCACGGCTAACATACAAGATAGTGAAAGACTAAAAGCTTTCTTCCTATGATCAGAAACAAGATAAGGATATCTGCTATTACCACTTCTATTTAACATTGTACTTGAGGTTATGGCCCAGGAAATTAAGCAATAAAAGAGAAAAGAAAATACATCCAGAGTGGAAAGAAAGAAGTAAAGCAATCTCTATTTGCAGATGACATGACCTTGTCAGAACCTATGAATTCAAAGTGACTGTCAGGGTTGTTTTTTTATGTTTGTTTTTTTTTTTTTTTTTTTCATTTATTTTTTGTTTTAATGTAGTTAAGAATAAAGATCAGAGGTAAATAATTCTTCTGTTTGAGCAGGACTTGTGATGGCAGTGTCTTTGTCACCTGTAAACCTTTAGGACACAGCCTGGAAGTTGGAGATTGAAGAAAGGAAACAAATAATGGCACCGGGGAATAATGTAAAGGTCTATTTTCAGAGTTTATTTCAGGATAAGTCTTTGCAGTTTATCAGAACACGTAGGAAGTTTTTTCCATTTAATATGATTTAGACAATATGATCTCTAAGAATTACTATTTATCTTTCAGATGTGTGTGGGTGTGTATTTCACCCATAGGGCACACACAGTCAAGATCAGGAGATCACAAAGAGAATGAGAAATCACGTCTCCACTTGACCCTGGCAGAGGGTATCCTGAAAATATTGGGAAATGAATTGGCAAAGGCCATCCTGGATTACTGTTGTTCTAGATGACAACTTTATAATGGTTATTCTAGATGAAATTGCTCAGATTTTGAGAATTAGACTTCTGCTGATTAGGGTGCCTTATGGGTCATTTTGGTTGTCGAGCCAGATTGCAGGTCAGGGCACACCATTGTGGCCAGGAAGTTGGGGTTTCTATGAATGAATGGAGATTCTCATGCTAAGAATTGAAATGTGACCTTTACTAAGAGAGGGAGGAAGTAGAGAGGTGATCCCGAGACAAAAAGTCAGACCTGGAACTGAGGTACGCCAATGAGTAGAACTCTATGAGATGTTTCCTTTAGTTGGACTCTGGAAACAGTTATATATAACATTCATGGCTTTATCTTAGTTTTTACCTTTGAGTAAGTAATAAACACACCCAATACAAAATTTAAAAACTATACAAAAGGTATACAGGGGAAGGAAAGCTTCCCCTCTCCCCTCACCCACAGACAACTCAAAACCTTGATCAAACTGATCAAACTCAAACCTTGAATAGAGCAGCCTTCTTAATGGTGCTCTGAGGACCTGAGGGTTGAGACAATGAATAGAAGTGTAGTCTTGCAGTCCATCCCCTCCCCTGAAGCCTGCTTGGCAGTGACAGCATGATTTGGGGTAGGATGGGAGGGAGAGAGCTGTCCAGGAGTTTGGGACGGTGCTAAGAGGCAGGGTTGGCTGAAGAGCATGATGAGGCTTGGAGGAGTCATTGTAAGCATAGTGAAGGTGTAGGTTGTTGGCGTGCACTGACACTAATCCCATGTGAGGCTCAAACCCTCTGTCTCCACATGTACAACTCAAAAGCGACCCTTGACGGAAAGGGGTGGTGGGGTGGATGGGTAGGAAGCCTCCTTTCTGCTCGTACAAGAATGGAGGTGAGCCAGTCGGCAAACAGCCTACACGTGGATCAAGTCGGGAACCAACATGCTCCCCACAAACACAAATGCGCGCACACAGTGAGCCTTTTTGAGAGGACAAGGCTACAAAATTGCTTTTTTCCCCTACAACCTCTGCCTTTTGTTGCATCTCTCTGCTCTTCCATCTGCCTTTCACCTCCTTCTCTCTGTTTTTGCTCCCCACCCCATCCCCTTATTGGACCAATACATGTACTTTCTTTATTACAATTTCGTTTATCTTTACCCCAAGAGGAATGTAACTTGGATAGAAAAGAGAGTTCTCATTTGATTCTCTAATGATATAATTTTGTGTCTATTTAAGGCAAGTCTTTAACCTTTCTGAACCGTAATTCCCACATCTGTAAAACTGATGACTACTTACACATTTCCCAGGCTTGCTGAGTAAAGCAATTATAAAACACTCAGCAATGTAAAAAAATAATGTAGAAATTAAGAAATCTGCCAATTCCTGCTTTGAGCATTTTGGGTGGTGCAGATTGGAAGCTCCCAGGCAATCTCTTAATGTAAGACAACTGGCCCTGGAGAAGACACATTATTGGAGATTCTGCTGGCTTCGCCAGAGGGGCGGAAGTCTACAGAAGAGGAGAAAATGGGAGACTAAGATCTGTGGTTTTGCGGATCAAGCCCCTGGGAAGACAGGGCTGCCTCGGGGTGACTGCTGATGGCAGTGGTACTATCTAAAAAACTGAGATTTGAGCTAGCCTCAATGTGGGGAAGAACTGTCTGGGACTTTGTGCTGAGACAAGAGCTTCATTGGGATCAAATGACTGACAATAACCTTAGAGCACATTTCCTCTATGAAGAATAACCATATAAGCTTAAATCCCTGTAACCGTGTAAGCCGTGTAACCATATAAGGCTAAAGCAAATGAGACAAGGTTGAAATCAGATCTGTACACTGTATGTCACAATTTTGTGTGTAGGTGGTTTTATTATTTTTCTTAGAGTCCACATTTGCAACAATTAAAATCGTTATATAATTAGAAAAAAAATGAATGAGAAATCATTTTATGATGGAAGCAGTCTAATAGCCCTAAATATAGAAATTGTAATGTAATTATGGAACTTTAGAAATTGTTAAAAAAAAAACCCAAAAAACAAAATAAAGGGAATAAAAGTCAATATGAGAACACGTCTATGATATAATAAATGTAACAAAAAAACAGGTATATGTATATACAGTATGGTTAAAGCTATGTAATATATTTATATATAAACACAAGAAGAAAGAATATACAAAAATACTAATATGTTTTCTGAAGATTTTTAAAATCTGTGAGCAATTCTAAAACTTTTTTTTTCCAATATTAACCTTTCTTAAAAGGTTGTTTATCACTTCAAAACTTAAAATATAGTAAAAATGATACAACTACTTCAGAATTCTTGGGGACCAGGGGCAGCTGTAAAGAAAACAATAAATCCAGAGTTCAAATGGTTGGTCGGGAATGCTGTGCCTCTGGTGTGGCGGGAATTAGAGATGGCCTCTACCGAAAGGAAGAAGTTTGAGGCCAAGGATGGAAAGTACATGGGGTCCCTGCTTCTGTCCTGGGGCCCATGGAATAAGATGGGCTGTGTGATCCGGGAGAGGGGGCTGGATCTCATGAATTTGGGGGATTCATGTTGTTCTCCGAATGTATTTATTTTTTGTAATACTCAAGCCTTCAAAAAAATCGTGTTCAAATTTGCTGGCCTCATTGCTGCTTGTAGAGCAAAAAGGGGAGATCCCTGTGACCAGGCTTAGGGAGAGCTGTGCTCCACCAACTACAAAGGGGTTGCTGAAAGGAGGAGATGAATCTCACAGAAATGGAGGCAGGAGCTCTTGACTCAGCTTTTCCTCTCCTAGTTGGGCAGTGTGAAGAGGAGATCCGGAAGCTTCGGTGCTTTATTTTTGCTCTGGTTGCAGGCATTTCCCATTAGTGGTCAGGCAGCTTGGAACAGTGGGAGAGGAGGAGGCCTATAGCCCCAGGATAGCAGGTCGGTAGCTGTGGTCTGAAGCTGCTCTCTGTGCAGTCGCTAAGTGGCCAGCATTCCCCAGCAGTCTTTAGTTCTGTCCAGTTTCAAAATGACACCAAAGCTGCTCAACCTCCTCATAAAAGCCCAGCCACTTCAAGACGAGGCTAAAAGTTTGACAGCTCAGTATCATTCTCAGTGATGATTTTTTTTCACCCATTGTTCACTAACTTGCTACCTCCTAAATAGCTCTTTCCTCCAGACCTGCTTTTCCATTCCTGCTACCACTCCTTGAACTGTTTCATGATTTTATGTCAACATCATTGCAATAACCTGGGAGCTGATTTCCCTATCTCTGATCTTAGGAGCCCTACCCCTAAATTACCAGAGTGCTGTTTTTAAATAGATTTGACCATGTGGCTCTTCATTGATTGCAGGGTCTCAGTCTGAGATTTAAGACCATCTACAATTTTTCCCCTTCCGCATTTCCCACTCCATCTTTTACCAATGGCCATATGTTCTAGCTACATAACATTACTTAAAGAGCCTTCTCTTCTTAATCTTTTTTTCCATTTCTCTCTCTCTTCTTTCTCTCCCTTTTGTCTTCATTTCTTAAAACAATAAGAACAACAACAAAACCCACAAGCATGGGCAATAAAAATGAGGGAAAATGAAAATTCACAATTTAACAACTCCAACACATAATTACTTAGGTATCATTTGATAATAATTTATTATTTCTTTATGTGCATTCTAATTCTAGATTATAGACCTTTTTATTATTCTCCCTTTGAAGACAAAAACACACATTTTCAGAGAAATCATGGTGGTTCTCATTTTTTTTAAAATGTTAATTCACAAATCTCACTTATGGTTTTAATCACAGGTTAGAAGGTATGAAATTTAGTCCCTAAATGCAGAAAAGCAAGATACT
Source organism: Panthera leo (assembly GCF_018350215.1). Taxonomy (NCBI): domain Eukaryota; kingdom Metazoa; phylum Chordata; class Mammalia; order Carnivora; family Felidae; genus Panthera; species Panthera leo. The sequence goes on from NC_056687.1 coordinate 94,098,107, forward strand.
TAACTTTCTTTACTTTGCTCTGACTTGGTGTATTAATTTCTGTTTCCACCCCCATTCTTCTGGGTGTGGCAGACACGTAATTTCAGTTGATTTGCTATACCTCTCTCTTCTTTCTCCTTGGTCAGATCTATGTTCTTAGGGAGCTTGCACTGGATCGTCAATTTCGTCTAGCCGCATCACCATCTTCTGAGATGTCCATCACCGTGATTGTTCCTTGTGCATTGTTTATCGTCAGCCATTGAAGAAGCCACTGGGGAGACTCCCATAACCCCATGTGGTCTCATCGGATTTCAGGATTCCTTCCGTGCCACTTTTGGGTGTGGGGAGATCATTGTTTGACTCTCACACAATGGCCCTGCTGGGGAACTGCACAGGGAAGGCTCTCAACCATTAAACATGCTGCCATCTCTTCTCTGGGGCCTTACCTCCTCTTTGGAGAAGAGCTTCTAGGGTAAAGTCCAGGCCCCTGTCACTGTGACCTTCTGCTCTCTATGCTCCTCTTCCAATTCTCCTTTCCTAATCTTTTTTAGTCTGGGTCTTTTCTGTTCTTCTAAGGGACTCCATTCAGAAATCTGAAGAGTCACTTTCTCTGCTTAATGCTACCTTGACCTTTTCCTGAGACGACAAAGGTCTAATCCAGTGCTCGAGCAGAGGGAGGAGTCAAAGGCAGAAAAGGAAATACTGGGGAAAACCAATATTTCAAAAATATTCTTCTTCCACAATAGCATAGATAAAATTTTGTTTTCTGCTTTTTAAATTGACCATAAGCATGCCTAGTCTTTAAAATTGTAATTCCCACTACTTGTCTAATAATATGTTGCTTAAATTCCACGTGGGTGTGGGATTTGTTGTGTTCTTTTGGTTGTGAGAAACACTCGAAGCTAGCTCTAATGGGGCTGGCTTCATAGAAAGGGCAGTGGGAGAGAGGCTCTGTATCGAAGACAATTTTAGGATCTTTAGCATCTTCTCACTGCTGCTATCAATCAGACTTTAGAGATAGTACATCAGTTAGACACATTTTGTTTGGGTTTCTATCCCTGTTTATATTGAACAAAGAGGTTCTAATGTAATGGGCTTCCCTAGCTCCGGATGCTTTTTGAAAGATCAAGTATGTACCTTATGTCCTAATGTAGTTCCCAACTGCACAGATAGCATCAAATAAAAGCATTTTGGATACACAGAGAGCTGAAGAAAATAAGTAAGAAGACTCAGTTTGTTATGTAAAAATTTTAGTTTGCTGGCCATGATGCAAAATCCAGTACACTAGATTTTGAATCCAATTGTTGAAGTTCAAATTTCCATGGTACTTGATTGTGTTTGCATGAAATGTGACATAATGATATGTCATATAATGGTACATATAAAATGACCTCAGATGTGGCAAACATGTTGGAAAGGGGGTGAGGAGATCAAGGAAGTTATTCTGAAGTAGGGTTTGCATAGCAAACACAGATTCTTCTGTCTTTAGATTGTGTATTTGGGCTGGTGGACATTGGTATGTGGAAAAGGACTAAAGTCTCCCCCACTCTCCCATGCTCTCACCCCACCCTTGCCACCAAGGGCACAACCACTGGTATTAGATATAGGCTTAGAGTACCTGACAGATCTTACTTGCTATATGATCTTGAGCAATATACGTAACTTCTCTAAGTGTTAATTTTTTCATTTGAAATGTTGATAACCATACCTAACTATTAGGGTTGTTGTAAGGAGTAAAGAAAATGTGAAGTCCCTGGCTCATAGTAGGCATTCAGTAGAGGCTAGCTATTATTAGTATTATTATTGCCTGTGAAAGGGTCTGTGAGCATAAATGGGATGATTATGAAGAAAAGATGAGGTTAAAAAGAAACAAACACCGGGGCGCCTGGGTGGCTCAGTCGGTTAAGCCTCCGACTTCAGCTCAGGTCACGATCTCACGGTCCATGAGTTCGAGCCCCGCGTCGGGCTCTGGGCTGATGGCTCAGAGCCTGGAGCCTGCTTCCGATTCTGTGTCTCCCTCTCCCTCTGCCCCTCCCCCATTCGTGCTCTGTCTCTCTCTGTCTCAAAAATAAATAAACGTTAAAAAAATTAAAAAAAAAAAAAAGAAACAAACACCAAGAACAAATCACTCAGCCTGTGATGACTGCCCTTTGGGGAGTTTTAACAGCTGATCATTGCTTGATTTCATGATATTTATTACCCTTCCCAAGGCCCCACAAAGGATTGTATGTCATGTTTATTAGTTTAAATGATTTTAGCCCCTTGAGACTTTAGATTTTGTAACACCCTTTGTGGTACTGAAGGTTCTCAGGGGAGTTACCAAATCAAGACTGAGATTTCCTTTAAAATGTTAACAAAAAAAGTAAATCAATGAAGTGTCTTCTTCTTCCTAACATAAGGTAACATCTAATAAATGGCTGGATTCATATCTTAGCTGACAACAGAATGTTATTTAATCTCTTGCCTCTTTCTTCTATCTCACTTCTCCACACCCCCCAAATAAGCATGAGAAATGAAAAGCTGCAATTTCACCTCCAAGCAATGGTCTGGGCATATAGATAGGACATTCCAAAGGGCGGAACAGAGCAAGCGCTAGAAATAAGAAAAGAAGGAAAACCAGAGGGTGAAGACCAGCAACCATAGCCTTCGAGAGTAATTCTAAGACAAGAGACAGAAAGGAAACCCGGAAGTGGGTGTGGGGGGTGGTGGGGTGTGGTCAAGGGCATCACTTTGCACTCTGAATACCCCTAGGGCAGGTGACTTCACTCAGTCTTGTTCTCAAAGCTTCTTCTCTTGAATGATCTCTCCAAAAGGATAAATGTCATCTGAAGTCATGAATTCTGTATAAATGTTAATGCTAACTCTTACCTGAGAGTATTCCAGCTCCCCCTGGAAACCAGGATTTCTCAGGAAATCTGAGTATACAGCCAACTTCTGCTGTTAACGGTATGGGAGAGCTCCAGGAAATGATCTCTTTTAACCTCAGTGCCTTCATTTGCATTATTTTGTTTAACAAACTTTTGTGTAGCACCTACCAGGTGCCAGGTATTGTGATTCACCCTGATAATAAAACAGAACAAGAAAGACATGGTCTTTGACTTTAAGATGCTTAGCGGATAGTACAAGTAGACCAAAAACAAATAAACAACTAAATGAAATAATTACAAATGATGGTGGGTCCATCAGAGAGGTAAAGAAAGAGCATAGGTCAAAGCAGCATGATGGGCAGAGACCCTGAGACTGACAAGGTAGGTGAGCATGAGGACCACCAGCAGAGCGAGTGTGGGGTGGGCGCGGTGGGGGTGGGAGTGGGGTGAAGTTGGAGAGGCTGTCCTGTGGGACTAGGTTGCAGAGACGGGCAGGGATGGGGACCAGGCCATGGGTTTCACATGAAGAGAAGTGAGAAGAAACCCATGGAGGATTTTAAGCAGAGATGAGATGATCCATGTGTGGTTTATGAATATTTCAACATTTCTGTCTGTTTGAAAATTCTACTATTCTGTCTACCCCCTCTTAGTTCTTTGGCCCAAGTAGTCCTTTTAATAGAAGAGAAAATTCTCTAATACAAAGAGTAGTCCTTGGGTTAGAAAATCCCTTTGTAGGTACCTGGTGACCTCTCCTGCCATCTCTCTCCCATTTGCCTGGAACATTTACCCCTCTACCATTGTAACAAATCCCACCTTTGAACTTTCTTGGCATTTCCCTACAAATCCAGTGTCAAGGTATATGACCCGTATCTTATTGACTTTTGAGGAACTATGTTTCAACTTGTCTTCAATTCTCTGTGAACCTAGAGTGTCACCTGACTGAAGCCTCTAGCCTTAGCATTGGTAAACCACAGTGATTCTTCTCCACGAAATCATTTACTTTCCCATACCATTTGCTTGAGAACTGTGTGATAAGCTCGTCAAGAAAAAGAGAAGGAATCTAACAAACATTTGTCCTGTTGTGTCCTGTGTCTCCCACAAAGATAAAGTTGTTCTCTTCAAATTATGGCCTCCAAAGACATCCTAAACCCTTTAGGCTTAAGTGTTTTAGGATATCCAGTGAGAGCTCAGCAAATACCACATGCCAGGGAACCATAACCACAATGTCTGCTTTTAAGCAATTTAACTCATGAGATGTGAGCAAAGAACTGGTCTTTCAAGACTCCATTTCTCACAGAAGCACATGTAATTTCTTCACCATGCCTTAATTTAGTCTGGCAGTCAGTCTATTGCAGGTATTGTGCAGCTTTTGTGTTTTACAGCCCCACATGAGAAATGGGGAAGGGCCGGCTGGGATACCTTTGGATTTTGTATGAGCTGTTGGTGCCCAAAGTTGACCTTTTCCAGCAGCTGGTAAACAGATTTAAGATGCGGAATCTCCTCTTTTTGTTCTCTTTTGCCTGGAGAGCCATAAATGTCAGTCTCTTAACTTCCTCACAAACAAAGCCCATTGGTAAGTTAGTAAACGCGGACGGGATGTACACTCAGAAGAAGCATGTGAAGACACTTTGTTACCTTCTGTCCCGTGGTGGGGCAAGGACAGTGCGGGGAACGTGTCTGTGCAGCACGCACAGGAAAACTACGTTTTTAAAGCTTAGTTGAAATGTAGACTTAGCATTCAACTGAAACAGGCAAGTTAGATGCAAGACTATTTTCGTCAGGTTTTCTTTCTACAGTTTGAACAATTTTGAATTAAGGAAGATTGGATTATTAGGTCGGAAATGAGGGCCCTCACAATGCACAAACCATCTTCTTAGGATGCTTGGACTAGTTGTACAGGAGTTAAAAAAACAAACAAACAACACATTTCTTTCCTTGCCTTTTACACCCATTCTCATCTTTTCTAAAAACTCCCATTCCACACTCTACCTTTTCCTAGAGGATTATGTCTAAGTTGAGGTTATTTTAAAATTCACTGTCTTCAGAATTATCTGTCAGTTTTCTCCCCCCTAGAATGTTAAGTCCTCCTGGCAAAGCCTTACAATCTGTTTTCCTTGAACCTACAAGAGCCTTGTTAACTGTGTGATACGGGGTAAACCAAACATTTGTGTAGTGTCTGTCTGCCTGGGAGATAAAGCTGTTCTTGCAATTAAAGTTCTGGAAGACATCAATAACTCCCTTTCATTTTAGGCATTTCAGGAGAGTTGCCTCAAAAAAAAATAGGAAAAAAAAAAAAGAAAAAACAGTTTTACAAACTCTTTGGATGTGTGGAGAATCTCACCGTGTTGCAGTGAGATAAGGAGTATACTTTTTGGCAAATAAATGAATTAAAGAAAAGATTGATACAGAAATGAACATGTTAGTAACATAACAATGACAATTCCTTCAATTATTTTTGACCACGTTTTTAAAATGAAAAGCACTGCTTGATCCTGCTTGATTGAATGACACCATCTCTTGGTTTTTCTATTTTAGTTTCACGTATTGAATTTTTCTAAGACTAAAAACTGCTAATTCCAATAAATTAATAGTTAGAAAGAAACATTCATTTATAGCAAAGTTCTTAGTTTTTACCAAAGGTTATGGAAATGACCAGGCCTAATTCTGGATTTTAACAGACTACTTTTCCAAATGTTGCAATGCAAATGGCTAAAATTCAATTAAAAACATTTTTTTAATGTTTATTCATTTTTGAAAGAGAGAGAGAGAGGGAGTGCGAGTGGAGGAGGGGCACAAAGAGAGGGGGACACAGAATCGGAAGTAGGCTCCAGGCTCTGAGCTGTCAGATGCTGGGCTCAAACTCACGTACCATGAGATCATGACCTGAGCTGAAGTTGGACGTTTAACCCACTGAGCCACCCAGGTGCCCCTAAAATTCAACTTGAAAGGCTTCTCCTAAACATCCCTGAGTTTTGTTCAAAACTTGTATCCAGGGTTATGCCAGTTTGTAAGCTGTCCTTAAAACCACAATGATCCACAAATCCCCCATTGAGGATTGAAATGCTTTGCTTAAGGAGCAAAAGACATATTTTTGTGAAAAACTCTTACATAGGAGAACACAATTATTACAACAGAATGATTTATAAAAAGTAACTTGTCTATTGTTGGTGAATGCTAGTTTTCTGTTATTCTAGGGAAGAGGCCCAGTTTCTTCATTTTCTAGATTAGAATCCCCCTAGATATAATATGTGGTGGAGGTGAGAGTCTCCCTCTGTGTGGATGTGTGTGTGTGTGTGGGGGGGGGGGGTTTGTGGGGGTGGGGTGGCTGGAGAGAATATGACACAGTCAGTCAAGTCTAAGTACAACTTGTGAGATAGTTAAACCTGGAAAAGCAAACTGCTGTTCCCCTAATTTAAATGCCCAGCAAGCTGACTTGGCTGTTATTGGTAAGTCTAACAGAAGATGAATCTAAATATGCAACGTGGACTCTTTGGCACCTCAACTCACGCTTTGGGTAATTTCCTAGGAGAAGCCCTTAATTAAAGGCATTCTCTTCCTTCTTTCCCCTCCTTCTTTCCTGTTCTTCCTTGATGTCCACTGACGAGAATCAAGCAGGACACTACCATGTATGCAACTAGTTTTGGCTGACCTGCATGCAGTCTGTCTTGAATTTGAAATTAGATCTTCAAACTGATGTCATCAGCGTTTTACCAGAATACTCACTGATTTAGAATGCGTTCATGCAAATCATAAGTGGCAAAAAAAAAAAAAAAAAAAAAAAAAAAAAATTTGATCACAATCTGAGGGTCTTAGATTTAATTTCTGCACAACGTAGTTTGAAGGGTCCCCAGAGGTATTTTCTTCCAACAACTTTGAAACCATATTCAGGATGGGCCACAGTGTCATCGTGGTTGCTGCAAGGATTCAGTGTCAGGCTTGTTTCAGAGTAGCATGAACTAAGTGGATTTTATTATTATTTTTTTTTAAAAATTAAAGTTTATTTATGTATTTTGAGAGAGAGTGCACGTGTGCACGAGAGACAGCATGAGCAGGGGAAGGGTAGAGATAGAAGGAGAGAGAGAATCCCAAGCAGGCTCCCCACTGTCAGTGCCTGGAGGCCGATGCCGGGCTTGAACTCACCAACTGCAAGATCATGACCTGAGTCGAAACCAAGAGTCAGATGCTTAACCAAGTGAGTCATCCAGGAGCCCCGAACTAAGTGGCCTTTAAAGCCCCTTTGTTGATAGGATTCTGTGGTTCTGAGACCCAGAGCCTTGGAATTCGCCAGAAGCAGACATGAGAATTTCTACAGTTTTTCTTAGTGCCGCAGGACAGTTGAAAGTGATCGGTACTCCAATTCCTAAGTAGACTAAGGCTAAAGAAGGAAGGAAAAGAGGAGGAGGAGGGAGAAGGGAGGAAAAATAAGTACAATAGAAGTCTGTTTAATATTTAAAGGCCAAAAAGTATGGCATACTTACCTCTGAGCACTTTCTCCCCTTATATTTTATGTGCATGTGTGCGTGTGCCTGAGAGAGAGACAGAGAGAGAGAGAAAGAGAAAGAAAAAGAGAGACAGAAGAGAACTGGTACAATTGGCTTACATTTCAACCTTCATTTCATTTACTTTGCATGGTCATCTTTAAATGAAGTCTTCTCAATCCCCCGCCTCCCGCCCCACTCAATACACTCAGATCCAGGGCTTAATCCTGCTTGTCTTCAGAAGCCTGCCTTGACCATCCCAGCCCAGGACAGTTTGCCCCTTGGTCTCTCACTTACTATTTGAACTAGCCATTTGGTTCATATCAATGACAGTCTCATGGTGCCACTTATCTTGCCCCATGTGTATATCTTATCTGTCCAATTAGATTCAGAGCTCTTAAGAGCAAGAGAGACTATCTTTTGTTCTTTTGTTTTGTTTTGTTTTAAACTGTATCATACATGGGAGCTTAGCACAGTGCTTTACACATAGTAGTAGGTGGTCAATAAATACTTGTTAATTGATTAAAAATTAATTAATTAATTGATTACAGTTTGTGAAAGGAACATGTTTTGCAAGACCACCTTGTGGGCCCAAAGAAGAGGAAGGTTTAACAATCTTCATGCATCCACATTTTTCTTTAAGGAGAACAGAACTCCTGCAAGGTTCAAATTTGTGTGATTTCAGGTTGAGGATAATTCCGCTTCTGCTCTTGTCATAACGCCTTACACTTAATAGGCAAAATATCCACCCTAGCTGTAGTATCTATTTCAAGTTACGTATTTTAGCAAAAGAGAAATTTGGAGATCTGTGTTGAACCGGTTACAGGGAAAGAAGGAATCAGTTGCTGGAGTAGCATTATTTGTGCTTTCATATCCCCCTTCAATATATCAAAATTTGCTTCTTCAAATTTCTCTCAAGAGCACCCTTCTTCATAGCAGCCAAAGATCTAGTAAGGATTAATTTTCTTTTTTGCTATATTTTTGTTCAGATCATACCGTTCAGCCTAGACTAGAAGACAGGGAAATATATAAATATAAATATAAATATATTTATATATATATATATATATATATATATATATATACATATATGTATTTTGTATCCTGGATGAGTTTAAAATAGAGTTTGTCACAACAAGCAGTAATTATGGAGCACTTAATATTTGTAAAGTGCTTACCAATCTTTGACCAGTTTGCCTTTGAAATAGCATTGTTGATGTAGGCCACTTATCTTCTGAATTTCCAGATGGAGAAAGGGCAGAGAGGTTAAGTGGCTTGCCTGAAATTTAATAGTATGTTACTAGTACTGCTCCAGTATTAATGCTCCACAATTCCTGAAGGGACAATGTTATCCATGTTTCCTTTCTAATTTTGAAGGAAAAGCAATCCTAGAGCTACCCATTATCTACTGATTTGTAGGATGGGAGAAGTATTCGGTTCATGGTTTTTATTTGTTAAGACATCAGAAGGTACTTTAATCAAATAATACTGAACAAAGAAGTTTTGAGTAACGTAGTGCGTGAAGAAAATCATTTTGTGGTGGAGAGGCCCGTATAAAGCTACAGTGAGACTTTTCAGCACAGTAGCCAAAGGATCAAACCTCAATTTAAAAAGCTAATGAACAAAGCTCTCCTTTGCTAAACTCATTTTTTAGGCGATATGGTTTCTATTTTATGTGAGATGATTTTACGCTTTGAGAGAGGCAAGGAGGGATGGGGTCAGACTACTGGTGCTGTGTGGAGGGTATTGGTGAGGTGACCGGCTCTCCCCGAATCTGTTTCCAAAGGCCAGCTCCAGGACGCCATCCTATTGACTTATCACTCCTGAATTCAGTAAGTGACCTGGAATGACCTGGAGCCTTAGATGTTTTTTTCTTCTCTAGATCAGTCCAGGTGATTCATACATGCTTCTTTGCATGCCACCAAAGAAATCCATCTTGGGAATGCTATTTTGCTCTGATTGGCCTCTTGTGTTGTGATTGGTTTCCCTCTTGGGAGATGGACTGCACCTGGAGAGGTGCAACTGTTAGGAAAATGGATTTCTATCCAAGTTCATTACTATCCCTGCTCAGATATGCCTGCTGTTCAGGTTGTTGCTTACCTGCATGTGGATCAGGGTTGTATGACTCTCAAACATCACTGATGAAGCATTATATTGAGCCTGTCAGTATTTAAATTCTTGGCCCACAAGCCAAATAGAGCAAAAAAATCCCACCCTTTTTCAAGTTCACTAGCCCTGAATCACCTTGACCAGGTTTTAAAGGAAACTCCTCTTTAGTGGGGCTCTGGAAAAGCTGGATGGAGAGTTAGCTCCTATCCTTCCTCTGTTTCTCTATATATCAAGAAATGTTTTAAGAGGGAGAGAAGTTTGCACCCTTAATAAAGTCTCCCCAGCTCAGATAGTTTTAGCCTCATCTCTGAAACTGTTCATCAGGTAGATGTTGGGAACCCTGGATATATTTGGAGAGAAAAAGGATCAAATCGAGCAAAACACAGTATTTTAAAAGTTACTTCTAAGGAAGAGATAAAAAGTGCTCTTATTTGAAGTAGCCAGTCTCCTTCATTCTCTGAGAAAAGATTTTTTGGTTACTTAAGTCAAATAAGTTCACAATAATTCTTAGGATTTATGTGGAAGAAAGAGTGAAAGTTGTCTCTGGCTTTCTGATAGCTAAATTTATCTTATACCTGCATAAAGCCAAGTCTTTAGAGATATGGCCTTCAGTCCCTGTTATTATACTAATTAAAGAGATTTTATAATCTTAATATTGACTTATTTTTGATAACTATAGTTATTCTTTTGCCCCACATGCCCCCCCCCTCCCCCACCACATGCCATTAAGGGCCTATTCAATTAGGGAGCATTTTCTTTTCCCTGGAAATTTAGAGTCAAGTGAAAAAGTCATTTTGGAAGTGACACCCTAAAGCAATGTCACTATGATAATCCAAGGAGACTGTAACCAAAGAATACATTTCTTTTTCATTTCATTGCTGGCATGTTTATTACCTATTTATTTCAGTCTGTCTATCTCTGGGAAAAGCTTGACATTAAAGATAGTGTTTTGTTTTTTTCTTTTTTCAAAGTATCTCTGGGTTGTGAGGAAGAAACCTGAGAACCTATGGTGGGGCATTTGGCTATATGCACACTAGTAAAAACCAGCATTTCACCTCCTTGTAACAGTTTTCTAAACTTCATTTTGTGAAGGGCCCTGAGGATGCAGATTAGTTAGTTGGGCTTCTGCATTAATAGCAGAAAATAATAGTAGTTGACATTTATTAGGTGCAGACTATATGAGAGGCAGTGAGACAACCACTTTGCATGTAATATTCTGCACAACAACCCTATCATGTACTAACACAAAGCCCATGATAATACTAGAGTATTACTACCTGAGTGAGCAGATGAATGAGACTGAGCTTTGGATGGTTAGGGGAATTACATGTGGTCCCACTGATCCTGGGAAATAGACCTGGAGTAGGAACTTGGACAGTTTTATCCAGAGACAGGCCGTGGCCCTTCCACAGCTACATCTAGTGGCTTCTTGTGGGTCATAGCCTGGGGAGATAAGAGAACATCTTCCCATAAGTGATAGGCGGTGGTCCACTATTTGCTGAGTACTCACTCTGTGTAGACTACTAGGACTCATAAACTCGAGAAAAAAAAGTATGTTCCCAAAATACCATGGCAGAGAATGGAACTTAATTTATGATAAAGTATATATGTGTGCTGGTGGGCTGATAGGACCAAGAGAGAAGGACAAACAATTTTTGTTTTGGTGGACAAAAATTATTGCTATCTCCTGAAAGCCTTGAAATTGCTGGCTAGGGAGGAAGTGCCAGCCTGCTAATCTCTAGGACTAGTGGTAAGGAGGCATAATGGTTTCTCCCCACTCACTACCAATAAAATGATTTCAGGAAACCATGAGGAGTTTTTAACAGAGGTTGCTGCTTTACAGGCAGTGTTTCAGGAACCTCAAGAATGATATAATAACCTTACAAAAATTGAGATTTGAGAAATAATTGGTGTGTTTAATGGATTAAATTATACCAAGAGTCAATGTGCATACATATATTGGATATGTATATATATGTGAAAAATGAATCTTGACCCCTTACCTCACACCGTACTAAGAAAGCAAGTCCAGATGGATTGTAGAACTAAATGTAAAAGGAAAAACAGTAAAGCTTCTAGAAAATAACAGGAAAATGTTTTTGTGATTTTGAAGTAGAGAATTATTTCTTAAATGGAGCATAGAAAATAATAACAAAAAAAGAAAAGATTGATGTATTTATTAGACATTGATAAAACTAAGAGCTTTTGTCATCAAAAGTTACCATGAAGAGAATAAGAAGGTGAGCTCAAAATAGAAGAATATATTTGCAATGCATAGAACTCACAAATGACTCAGAGCCAGAATATTTAAAGAACTTCTAAAGATCAACAAGAAATGAAGCAGACAATCCAGTAGAAAAATGTGTGAATGACTGGAACAGAGGTGTCACAAATGAAGATAATTAAATGGCCAGTAAATATTATCCATCAGGGAACATAGGTGATTTCACTACCCTTTTACTAGAATGGCTAAAATTAAGAGGACTGACAATACCAAGAGCTGGCAAAGATACAGAGTAACACACACTGCTGGTAGAAATGTAAGTTGGTATAATCACACTAGACAACAGTTTAGCAGTATCTCCTAAAACAAGACATATGTATATCATATGCCAAATTATTTCCCCCTGCATATATACATAATGGAAATGAATTCATATATGTACAAAAGACATGTCCATAGCAGCATTATTTATGACAGCCGAAAACTGACCATCAACATGAAAATGGAGAAATGAATTGTGGGTATATTCATGCAATGGTATACTACAGAGCAAGAAAAAGGAATGTATTACCAACACATACAACAAAAGGAATGAATCTCGTAAATGTAATGCTGAGCGAGAGAAGCTAGACACAAAAGAAACTATACTGTAAAATTATATTTATATGAACTTCACAGACAGGCAAGACTCACTGATGGTAATGGAAACAGTGGTTATACAGCATTATCTTGCCCACTCTGACTGATGCACTACCAATAATTCCACTTTCTCTCTGAAGCTTTACATGATATTCTCCTTCTGTAATTACAAAGGAATATTGCTTGTACTTCTATTTAGAATTTATGCCATTCTGCCTTTCTTAACAATTAGCTTCCTTTCCAAAAGCTTGTTTTCTTCTGTCATTAACTACGTTTTCATCATATACATACATACACACTACCTCATTTCAATACATATACTGAGATAATGATAAAGAAAACAAGGTTGAGATTATTTTAGGATAATCTCAGTAAATGTTTAAAAATAATCTTTTACTGTAGTATAACACACACACACACACACATATGCACACACATCATAAGCATACAAACCAATAATTTTTCACAAAGTGAACAATCTCATATATTGAACACACAGATCAAGAAATAGCACTTTGTAGTACCCCAGCTATGGCCTCTGCAAAGGAAACCAAACCTCAAACCCCAAATTATAATGGTCATTTCTCAAAAGTAGAATGGGGCTTCCCACCCCAAATTTAGTTCAGATGTTAAGATTAATAATGCCACACACATAGCAAGATGATATGAGAAGACTTATCACATAGTGAAGTTTCTGGGGGGAGTAGGCAAGTCTAAAAATGGCTTGAGGGAACAAGAAAAGAAGACTAGCCTTAGATTTTTATAATAATTAGAAGATGGGCCAGAGTGAGTATTCCTTCATGCAAGAAGGGGCTTACATGGTCTGAACTGCCCACCGGCATCAAAGAAAGGTGCACCCAGGGTTTTTTAACCAGCTTGTGTAGATGTGGAACAGAAGGGAAGAGGGAGGGGGTGAGGTTAAAAGATATCAGCAGTCCAACATCAAAAAATGGAGTCAGACTTTACATGAAGACAACCTACATTTATTTCTTGCTCATGTTACTTGTCTATCATGGTTTGAGTGGGAGCTTGGTCCATGACATCTTTATTCTAAACCGTCAGAGCAGTCATCATCAGGGACATTGCCAATCACTTTAGTGGAAAAAAGAGAAAGAAAGAAAGAAAGAAAGAAAGAAAGAAAGAAAAGCAGAAAGAGAAAAAGAAATAAATAGAAGAAAGAAAAAATATCCCATCTCACTCTAAATTATATTACTTCTGTCCAGAAGTATCATATGGCACTGTACTTATATTTCATTGGCCAAACCAAGTGACATAACTGTTGGATGTGAAGGACTGAGAAGAGTGCAATCTACTATGTGTTTAGCAGGAGGAGAACCACACTGTTGTCTACCCAAGCAGATCTTAAAAGGATGAGTAGAGTATTGACAGGTGAAGGAAGAACATTATTGAAACTGAAGAAATGACATGAGCAGAGATGTGAACGGTTGGGTGGTGTGGCTCAATGAGAGAATGTCTAAAATGAACATATGGGAGATGAGGTTAACAAGAAGGGTTGAGTTTAGTGATAGAAAGCCTTGAAAATAAAGTATTTTGAACTTAGAGAATGGGATGGAATGAACAATTTTGAGAGTAAACAATATGTATTTTCAGTAAGTTGGTTTAGATAAAAAATAAGATGCTGGGAAGTTATTGTAATAGGGAAGAGTGGGTGAAGCTCTGAACTAGAACAGTGGCAGTTGTCATAGAAAAGTGCAGGCTGGGGTCTTTGGAGGTCCAATTGGATATGAGTTGAAAGTGAATAGTGAAAATTATTCCATTTTCTTCCACCCCGGATGATCACCTGGTAGAATGGTTGTGATACTTCATAGGGCATGGAGGACTACATGGAGTCAATTAATAAATTTGCTTCTGGAAATACTGAGTTTCTGATGATGGAAGGGCATTGCTATAGACTGAATGTGCCCTCTCTCAAATTCATATGCTGAAATTCTAATGCCCAAGGTGATGGTATTAGGAGGTGGGGGGGGGGGGTCTTTGGGAGGTGATTAGGTCATGAGAATGGAGCCCTCATAAATAAGATTAACACTCTTATAAATGTTTATTTTTAAGAAAGAGAAAGAGAGAGAGAGAGAGAGAGAGAGCACGAGCAGAGGAGGGGCAGAGAGAGGGAGACAGAGGATCTCAATCAGGGTCTGCACTGATAGCAGCGAGCCTGATGTGGGGCTCAAACTCATGAACTGCGAGATCATGACCTGAGCCGAAGTCTTAACTGACTGAACCACCCAGGTTCTCCAGATTAACACCCTTATAAAAGAGACCTCAGAGAGTGACTTCACCCCTTCTGCTATGTGAAGACACAGTGAGAAGACAGCTATGAACCAGGAAGTGGGTCTTTACCAGATACCGAATTGCCTGGTGCCTTAATCTTGGACTTTCCAGTTTCTAGAACAATTGGTTGTAGCCACTACGTCTATGGTATTCTGTTACAGTAGCTGGAATAGACTAAGACAGACATCGAAGTGTAGAGGAACACTCAGAAATTATTGTCTCACACCTAAGAGCAGACAGAAGACTAAACTTAGATCCTAAAGTCTACATCAGGTAGGAGAAGATTGAGGCCATGGAACTGAATGAAGTGGCCCCAGTGAGAGATGATAAGGTTAGAGGAAAAGAAGGCTGCAGACCAAACTTTGGAGAACAGGTACGTTTGGGGGCATGTGGAACATAGCAGAAGCTAGTGAAGAAAACCAAGAAGAATCTATCAGAGAAAAAGAAGGAGCGTGAGCTGTAGGAATAGAGAGGTCCAAGAAAAAGGGGAGTGGCTCAGAATGTCTAATGCTGCCAAGAGGACAAGCAGGAGGAGGTCCAAAAGGATGCCATTGGACTTGGCTGTTGATGGCATTTGAGCAGAGAAGTGAGATTAGATGGCAGGAGGATTGTGGCAAGAAAGGGGAAGAAGCAAATATAGATTCAGCTTTTGATAAGTTTGGTATTGAAAAGGAGGTGAGATATGTATGGGAAAATCGCTTAAAAGAAAGGCAGAGTTTCTGGAAAGCTTAGCTGTATCCCTTGGCATGCCATTTTATACACTTACTTTAAGGCAAAGATTTTATTTAAACATAAGTTATGCTCAAATCCAACTACAACTTGTGGTAAGTCCGTAAGTCCATCCTCAGTACCTTACAGGTGCAGCCGAGGAGAATTCCACAAGGGTGGACACGTGACTCAAGAGGGACCAGACAGGATCAATCCCAGGCCTGTGTCTGAAGTGACCCAGAATTCTTCTGCTGAGCTTGGAAGCTGGCCGAATGTGAGCTGAGAGCTGCCAGTGGTCATCTTTTCCATTACATGGGTTCAGCCTGAGAAAGGTGCCAACCAACACTGAGGAAAACAGAGCGAAAGAGACAGTCTGGAGGTGGAAGCCTAGCCCCAGTGTGCCCCCTCTTCTGGCTGTGCCCAAGGTGCCTTCTAAGTCTGTGCTTTTCTGTTATGTAAACAAATCAATTCCACTTTTTGTTAAACCTAGTCTGAATTGGGTGTTCTGGCATTTGCAACTGAGAGAGTCCTAATACCTAACATTACCTAAAGCCACGCTCTACTCCAGTATCTTCTACATCAGGAGGAGTGGGATTTAAAAGAGATTAACATTTATTAAAACCGGTGAAGCCGTGATTATGAAAATTCTGAATAAAATTGAATTTGACTTTGTCTTTCTTTAGACTTTTCATGGGTTTCACTGTAGGAATAGGAAAAATGTAATAAGATAAACATGAACTTTTGAGTCATCCGTATACATAGTTGTCTTCGAGATGCAATTAATGGAGAGCATACGCATCAGATTATTTAGTTGTTTTCCTCAGAGTCTCTTTAAAAATAATGAAATTATCACGAACAAAAGGATAATTAACCTCTGATCTTTTTAAGGGAAAAATTTTCCATCTTTATAATTGCAAAGTTCCAAAATCCAAAAGAATCTTTTCCTGTAAACGTTGCACGAGTTGGTCTTCCTTATTTGTGTTTTGGATTAGTTCCCAGTTGACATCAGATACAGCAGCAGACCCTTTCTCTTTTGTGTGGTATGGGGAAGCATCAATTTGTGAGTTGTAAATACCCAAACTCTGTCCTGAAGATTAGCCTTAACTAAATTGCCCTGGGCACAAGAGATGGGGAATTCTACTTGCAGAATTTAAAAAAAAAAAAAAAAAAAAAAAAAAAGAATCTTAACATTCAAAAGGAACAGGAAGCAGCTTGTCCATAATAAATCACCAGCAAGCAAGTGTTCTGCAGAGGAAAAGATTGATATTAATAGAGGCGGCATTTTTCTTTCAGCAGGAAAGATCTTTCAGTGAATTTGGAACTGACAGCCTTGAAAACCTAGTCAGCGAAGAGTTTGAATGCCACAAACTTGAGAAGAAATGTTATTGTCTTTTATGTACTTGAGCATGCTTCTTCCTCTAATTGGGAGGTAGTTGCATTCAAATGTCCACATCATCGACATTTGTAAGCTTCACACATGGGAGGCCACAGTTCACTTTTTTGTTTATATGTCAAGGAGTTTGACTAATCCATTTAATTATCAATGGGAAGAAAGCATCAATGGGGTAAAATTGTGGCACGACAAAGAGTTGCTCTCTGCACCCTGCATATAATTAAACAGAAGTTTTTCTTGATGCATTATCATATATTAGAAAGGAAAAGGCAGTGGCCTGAGGGTCAGAAGATTAGTTCCTAGGCCTCCTCTCTTTTACCGCTGCCAATTTAGAAACATGGTTAAACAAGCTAATCTCTCTGGATCTCAGTTTCCTCAACTGCTACGGGCGGTGATTGGAGAGGATTCTATTGAGACTTTGGTTGATGTGCCAGTTACTATTGCTAGTAACAAATTATCCCAAATCGACTGGCATAGAACCAGAACCATTTTATTGTGCAAACAGATTCTATCTAATTCGGGCTGGGCTCAGCTGGCCAATTCTTTTGCTTCTCCAAGAAATTACTAAGGTCACTCAAAGATACTCAGCTGGCAGATGAGAAGGTCCCAAAGGTTGAAGACAGGTTGAGTCACATGTTTTGGCAAAGATGAGTTCAGGATATCAACTGGAATGTCCAGCAAGGTCGCTTCTTCAGCCTGGTGGTCTCAAGGAATTTTTTTACATAGTAGCTGGCTTCTCCCAGAGCGATCATATTAAGAGAACCAAGTAGTTTCAACCTAGCCTTGGAAATCAGATACCCTCATCTTCACTGCATTCTGTTTGTCACAAGGCTGTTCAGATTCAATGGCAAATGCTATAGAGCCCACCTTTCTTGTTTTTTTTTAAAATTTTTTTTTAACATTTATTTATTTTTGAGACAGAGAGAGACAGAGTATGAACGGGGGAGGGTCAGAGAGAGGGAGACACAGAATCTGAAACAGGCTCCAGGCTCTGAGCTGTCAGCACAGAGCCCGACGCGGGGCTCGAACTCACAGACCGCGAGATCGTGACCTGAGCCAAAGTCGGCCGCTCAACCGACTGAGCCACCCAGGAGCCCCTAGAACCCACCTTTCGATGAGAGCAATGTCAAAGAATTTTGCAGCCATATTTTAAAACCACCACACCTAGTTATGAGTTCCGAAATATTATTTCTCAGTATTATTCTCCAACAGAGTGTCCATTCCCATGTCTGTCTTTCTTTCTTTCTTTCTTTCTTTCTTTCTTTCTTTCTTTCTTTCTCCTTCCTTCCCTCCTTCTTTCCTTCCATTCATTCATTCACTTATTCATTCATCAAATATTTTAGTCCCTTCTCTGGGTCAGACATATTGAGTAGCCTACAGTAAAATTGAAGGGCAAAACAAATACAAAATCCCTGCCTTTATGGAGCTTGTAGTCCAACGAAGGCCACACACATTAATCAAATGCAGGCAAGTGTATAATTACAAACCCTGCGAAGTACTATGAATGAAAAGTGCAAGAATCTCTGCGGTTCCACAGCAGAGAGCTCTGGTTCAATCAGGGTGCAAGGGAAGCGTCATGAGGAAGAAATGTTCACTTTGATATCTAAAGAATGTGTTCATGAAGAGCATCAATATATCCCACACAAGACTTCCTCCTGTTGCTCTGCAGCCCCTAAATCTCCTAATTTAGAAGACCCTTTTTTTCTACCCTCCTTAATTACTCTTTAGCAGTAGTTCATTAGGGAAGTTACATGTTCGGTATCTCGTATGTATCCACCTCCTATTTGTTCTCATCCTTATCAACCTTTATTGACTGCCTACTGTTAGCTGAATAGAATCAGTAGGTTTAGTGTGGCATTGCACGTGTTCCATGTGCTGGCTCTATCCTAACTTTCTGGCCTCATCTCTCCCTATTCTCTTTGGACACCATGCTCCAGCCATACCAGGCTACTTGCTCTTCCCAGAGCATGCATTCATTTTCATGCCTCTGTGCCTCTGTTCTCACTGATCTCTCTTTCTGAGATGAATTCCCCCCTTGTTTCCACCATTAAAATGTCTTTCATTCTTTCTTGCCCCAGAACCATCTCCACTAAGGAGGCTGTCCTAACTTTTGGGACTAATTACTCTGTCCTCCAAGTGTTCTCTGGCTCTTTACTGATGCTTCTTTTCCATTCTGCTTTGTTAGTTCACTGCCCCTAAATTTTAAGATTCTTGAAGACAGCAATCATTAAGAAATCATGCTTCTGTCCTCCAAAGTGCCTATTACAGTGTTTTTGCCATAGTAAGCATTTAATAATTGTTTGCAGAATGAATGGATGGATGGATGGATGGGTGAATAAGAATCATTTTTTTAAAAAAAATTTACTTTGGGGCACCTGGGTGGCTCAGTTGGTTGGGTGTCTGACTTCGACTCAGGTCATGATCTCACAGCTCGTGGGTTCGAGCCCCACATTGGGCTCTATGCTGACAGCTCAGAGTCTGGAGGCTGCTGCGGGTCCTGTGTCTCCCTCTCTCTCTGCTCTTTCCCTGCTCCCACTCTGTGTCTCTCTCTCTTTCAAAAATAAATAAACATTAAAAAAATTAAAAAACAATAAAAAGAAATAAAAAATTTTACTTTTTGTGAGAGAAAGAGTGTGTGAGTGGGGGAGGGGCAGAGAGAAAGGGGGATCAGAGCATGCGAAGCAGGCTCAGTGCTGGCAGCAGAGAGTCCAAGGCAGGGCTTGAATTCATGAACCATGAGATGATGACCTGAGCCAAAGTCAGACGCTTAACTAACTGAGCCACCCAGGTGCCCAATAAGTATCCTTTTAACCAACTGATAGGGGTATAAAGCACAGAGACCTTAGTTACCATTTTCAATCAGCATTTAGCATAGTGGGTAGTACTCACTATTGATATTTCACTGTAAATAAATGTGTAACTTTCATACGTCCATATTTCAAATACACTGAACCTATTAAAACACTTTCCACACAATGCTGGTTACGTTTTTAAGTACTTCTGCTGAATCGTAAATTCTTTGGGGCAGAAACTGTGTGTTCCTTTTATTTGTGTCTGTTATACTCCCAGATGTTTGTTTTACATACAAATCACTGATATGAAATGAAAATGTCTGTAAACTAATAAAAAGGTTTGTAACCTATTTCCTAAGTTCACAAGTTACTCAGATTCTTTTCACATTTATTATATATACGTCACTGTTCTAATATGTCAGTGTGGGTGCGTATATACCTGTATATTAAGACTTGGTGTAAACCATTTGCCTTGGATACGCTATGAAGGAAATGATCTTGAAAAGCAACCATACCTAGCAAGTCTTTGCTATAACTGAATAATCTTTCAATACGTTTCAAGCTTGCCCTTCAGTGTTGCCATTAAACAGGTGTTATCATTGTATTTGTTTGCATATTGCGTTTTATTGCTTTTGAAGAGAGTGATAATGATGACTATCTTTGCAGAGCAGTGTAGCCAAAGGGCTGGAAGGAGAAATGGATCATAAAGTGACAGATGATTAGAGCTAGAAGGGGCTAGAAGCCTAATAAATCCAGCTCGTTTATTCTACAGACGGGGAAACTGAGATTCAAGTTGAAGTACTCCACGATGCTCAATTTTGGGGAGTCTGACATAAAAAAAGAGACTTCCTAGATTAAGGGAAGCACGAAGTTTATTGACTCTTTTCTCCTCAGAGGGTCTCTTCCAAACAGCACTGTTCTGGGACACACCTGTTGGATCCCAGTCTGAGCGTGGTAAGCACACGCTTATTTATACCACAAATGACATCATCCATCCATCTTGGAAGCCACAGTGCTCACTCCTGTTGGTTGTCAGCGGTGTCTAAGATGTCCCCTGATTTCATTGACCTCTGTGTGTCCTGGAACCTTGACCTCTAAGGCTCCCTGGTGCCAGAATGTCTGCAGCTGTAGGATCAAAGACCCTCAGGGGAAAAATCCACTCCTAACTGAGATGAAATGGAGTGAGTTATTAGGAAAACTAGCTATATGTCCCAGAACCCTTGTTCATCTGGAAAATGCTTGAACTGTATCCCCAATATAAACACCAAGCCCTAAGAGCTAAACAGAGCATAAGCCAGAGACAGAGTCTCCTGCCTGGCAGGCAGAGCCACATTCCGTCTGCCCTCCTGATGTGCCTGGCACATAGTAAATGCTTTATAAATAATCTGTGAAATTAATGAAAGAATGAGGCAGCATGTAATTAAAGATACAAAGATAGCAAAATTGGGAAGCCCAAAAGATCAGGTGAAAAGTTACAAATTTCAAAACAGTGGGTTAGATATTTAAATGTAGGTCCTGAAATTGAGTCTAAATTCTGTCTCCAGCTTCCTGGCAAACAGAGCAAAAAGGGCCATGCAGTGGGCTTCACCTAGTTCTCATTATGGTGGAGAACACAGCATTATAGGGCATCACATATTTTTCTATCTCTGAGAGAAATGAGTCGTGCGGGCAATCTATCTACGTCACTAAAGTGTCATTTATGTCTTGAGGACATGTGAAGATGCTTCCTTGGTTGGCAGCTAGAGTAACTGCTTGCAACAGTTTGGTAATATCCTCCCCAAATAGTGGTTGTCCGCAGTCTTTGCTTAGAGAGAGAGCAACTCCATTTTGGTTATCATCCACTGGCTGTCTGTAACTGCTATTTCTTCACAATCCTTAGCCAGGACCCTCCGTTTGAAGCTGAACCTCAGAGCATTCTTAAAATATTTTCTAAGCCCTCTTTACTTACAGATGTCCTTCTTCCACTAGTCTTATAGAGCTAGATGCTAAGATATTTTTACAGTCTTCTATACTTAGTATGGCTTATAATCCTTGGCCATGTTATCTCAGGCGCCCCCTTAAGAATCCCTTAACAAATAAAGTAACCTGAGGAGAATAAAATCCTTGTTGATTGATTGATCTGAGACTTGCAGTGCACTCAGCCCAGTCTTGCTGTTCAGCTCTCTGCTGTGGCTCCCTCCCTCCCAGTGTGTCTATTCCACTGAGATATTTTCTCCTACTTCTGGCCAAACTCCATATTTTTCCTCTCATTGATCACCATATCTGTAATAGCGTCCACCTCCCCATCAGTGGTCGTAAATCAGATTTGAGCTTACCTTCTTTATGATATTTGACAAACAAAGCTTGTGAGAGTTTGAACATTTTAAGTTTTTTTTTTTTAATGTTTATTTATTTTTGAGAGAGAGAGAGAGAGACAGAGACAGAGTGAAAGTGGGGGAGGGACAGAGAGGGAGACACAGGATTGGAAGCAGGTTCCAGGCTCTGAGCTATCAGCACAGAACTTGATGCAGAACTTGAACCCATGAACCGTGAGATCATGACCTGAGCCGAAGTTGGAAGCTTAAACTGACTGAGCCACTCAGGGACCCCTTAAATTTGCTTTTAGCACTGGCATGTATTTCTTTTAGTTTTTTAAAAAATGTTTATATATTTTTGAAAGAGGGAGAGAGAGCATGAGTGGGGGAGGGGCAGAGAGAGAAGGAGGGAGAATCCCTCGCTGTCAGTGCAGAACCCAATGCTAGGCTTGATCTCATCAACTGTGAGATCATGACCTGAGCCAAAATCCAGAGTTGGACACATAACTGATTAGGCTACCCAGGTGCCCCTAGTCCCAGAATTTTAGAGCTAAAGTGACCATATGATTAATTTTGGCACCTTTGTTTTATAGACGAGAAAACTAAGACCAAAAAGGTGAAAAGATTTGCTTTTCAGCCCTTAGCCTGGAAAGTATTGAACCCGTGTAACCTTCATGGTGTTTATTTCTGTATCATCTCTGTTTTGTGAACTAGAAGATTTCAATCTACAAGTCATTGTCCCTTGTCCTCTGGTAGTCACTTTACATATTCTTAATAATAAATTAACGAACTAAGTGAAATAATATATCATGGTTCATTTTATATTCTACTCCAACCAAAAAGAACTAACGAATTAACAAATAAATTAAGGTCATTTAAAGTAGAAATAAAATACATAAAGTATGTCAGTCATTTGGTTATTTCATGGCAGAATTGACAACAGATGAGTTTTTTCCTTGTTGTATCTCAGCCTTATCATTATAGCATATTGATTATAAATACTTAAAAAAATCTAATTCTGACAATTCTTTTTCCTAAAATATGTGTTTTAAATACTATGATTTTAATTTTTTTATAAGGAAATTCGATTTTAATTTTTTTAATGTTTATTTTTGGGAGACAAAGAGAGAGACAGAGAGACAGAGCATGAGTGGGGAAGGGGCAGAGAGAGGGAGGCACAGAATCCGAAGCAGGCTCCAGGCCCTGAGCTGTCAGCACAGAGCCCATCGCGGGGCTTGAACTCATGAATTGTGAGATCATGACCTGAGCCGAAGTCAGAGGCTTAACCAACTGAGCCACCCAGGTACCCTTAAATACTATGATTTTAAAAAGCTATGATAAAGTATCTGTCCACATCGGTAAATTCCTTCTTCTAAGAGGCCAAATGGGCAATGGCAGTCTTGCTTATAATAAGCAGATTTATGGAATGGAGAAATAATCAGTCTTGGCAGAAGCTTCCACAAACAGGAGATGTGAAAAGTAGTCGGAACAAAGAAGGGGTCATCCCTAAAACATACAGGAAGCTTTGATCTTTCTTGTTGCCTACAGCAAGGTGAAAGGGTAAAGTCTTCAGCAAGTCTGATCTGTGTATTCAGGTTAAATGACACTTTCAACACGTATGGGCAAGCAGAAGGGTTGCTCAAATGGTGAAAAATACAGGCTCCAGACCTTGTGACTCTACAAAAATACCAAATGTAAAATAAATTCTTTTTTTTCCTCGTAAGTTCAACTCTAGGAAATAATGAATTTCCTTCACAGGAGTGATTAGATAGCATAAGAATGCAAATTTGGCACAGTAATCAAAACCCAGTAATGTCGGACATTTTACATTCTTGCCTGTGATCTAAGTTTTATAGTCCTTTCTAGGCATGTCATGCTTCCCAGGTTGTAGCCACTGATACTTTGAGAGACTGTGGAAACAGTTACTCATGAAGACCTACACCTTTGAGAGAACACCCAGAGGGTAGTGAAGGAAAGGAGTGACAACTCTGCTTGTGTTTTGACTCATCCTAAAGAAATGCATTAGCCCTTGAGATATTTGCTAATTTTTCCAGAGCTAGCATATTGTCACTGCAAGCTCTACCCAGTTACTGTGTCATGATTTATAGACGCACTCCCAGTTTTTGAGCTCTGTGTAAGCTGTGCCTCATAGCATCCCTGACACGTATCCATTCAACTGCCACAGAGAGCTTAAACCTGTCTGGCAAACCCAGTGCGTTACCTAGAAACATTGCTTCCAGCATGTAAATCCATCAGGGATCCTAAGACTTTACATTTCTGAAGTCATAACCTTTTTTTTTTTTTTTTTTTTGGAGTAGAAACTTCTCCTGCTGACTCTCTTCTGACATAAAAGTGCCTTAGCCTTAGTTTTGTTTTGAAACGGACAAAAGATGCGCCAGGAAGCTGTTCTCTCGTCATAGCTGCAGTCATTGCTCGGCAGATGCCATTAACTCCTGAGAGGATCCCAAAGCAGGGTGACAAGCAGAAGAAAAATGACAGAAGCTTCTAAGTCTGGAGTCCTCATTCTGTTGTTTATGGGGGCACACCTGAGGTCTCCAGAAGAGGCATGGTAAGGTAAATCAAGGGAATCAATGCTTAGCCCCAGGCAGCACTCACCAGGCACCCAGCCACTAGAGCTCACACAGAGGCAGAAATCCAGGAACTGAGTTACGAGGCCACAGATGGACAAGCAAGGACAGTTTGATGTGGAGTCCCAGTATTGGTGCCAGCCCTTAGATTCTTCTTGCCTTGATTCGGGTCTCTAAATTGGTGTTAAGGGCCCGGGCAGTTCTGTCTGAGTATGGAGTCGAGAGCAGTGTCCACCATATTGAGGGCCATTAATGCCATTACAGTATTGCAATTTGAACATAAAAGTACCTAGCCAGGGCGAAGCCTTGCTCAGAGCCTCTACTCACCAAGCCATGTGCCCCACACAGCCTGTGGGGGCTCACGGGCAACACTGGTTTATAAGTCCCCCCAAAAGGCTCTCTACATGCTGGGGTGATACTGGCAGGAGACTCACTGGCTTAGCATTCATAATCAGGCAGGTCCTAAAATGTGCACTTCTGGAGATGCCCCTGAAAGATGTTACACCTACAGGTATAGAGACACCGGGGACTGAAGGCAGAAGAATGACTCGTCATTCAACTTAAAGCTGTGTCTGTTACAAGACCTCCTATTGCGAGTGGGGAGACATTTGTGTGAATCAGAAAAAGGCAGATCTCATACCGCTCCAGCAAGCATGGGTTGACGATCAGAGAGTGAGTCAATTTTAATCCCTGCTCTTCCCTTTGGCCAGCATGTACAAGCATTCCTTGTGGCTCTGCCTATATGTCACTTAAAAAATTTTTTTTTTAATTTTTAATTTGAGAGAGAGAGAGAGAGAGGGAGAGGGACAGAGGGACAGAGGGGAGAGAGAGAGAAAGAAAGAGAGAGAATCTCAAGCAGGTTCCACGCTCAGTGCAGAGCCTGATGTGGGCCTCAATTCCATGACCCTGAGATCATGACCTGACTGAGATCAGAAGTCAGACGCTCAACTAACTGAGCCACCCAGGTGCCCCTATGTCACCATTAATAATAGATCTAGAAACTGTTTTGTAAATGGCAAAAGTATATATATTTTGTTTAAAAGTGTCAATTGCTTTCACAATTAATATATTCCACAAGTTGTGTAGCTAAATTCTAACACACCTTCATTTTAAATATATCAGGATTTTCACAAAATGGAAGTGGCTTGGGTCCCTCTCTCTCTCTCTCTCTCTCTGGCCTCTGAGAAGCCCCAGACAAGGGACAGGAGGGAGGGAGGCAGGAGCTGGAGTGAGGGAGGCCTGACACCTTCCACTGCAGGGAACTGAGGCTGCCCGTCAACTCTAATCATTTTCCTGCAGGAAATGTCATTGCATCATTGCATTGCAAGAAAGTGATGTCATAGTATGGGGCCCTGATCTACTTCCTGACTTTTAACCTGAGTCTTGTAACCTTTTTCAGCTGTACAGCACCCAGAGAAAATGAAACACATTGAAATGTAAAGGCTAGCGTGTCTCATAAAGGCCTGTGAGGCCCCAAGATGGGGTTCACTTCTGCACATACATTAATGATCAAAAAACAGTTTTGTTTGGTGACCACATCCTGGACATGACATGGTCCTAGTACCTAGGAAAGTCAACGGAAAAGAAATAGTCTTCAGGATGTGTCTGAAATTTCTGGACAGGAACCCTTCCGTTTCCTCATATTGGGTTTAATTAGTGGGGACAATGCTAAATTTAATTAGGATGCATGGCTTAGTTTTTGTTGTGGCGGTGTTTTGTTGTTAAACTCTCTGTGAAAATGAATAATGGTCCCTGAACCGATATTTTAAATCTTACATATGGCATTTGTGTCTCTATGTCTTAGGATTGGTTACAACCCCAGCCTAAATGACATTATTAAGCTATTTCCTGGAATGTCAAGGGCTGAAATTGCCCTGTCAAGAAGGACTCTGTTCTTTCAGGGATTGCAGAGAGCAAGGGCTCAGATTGCATTCTTGCTCTGTTATTATAAGTTTTTGCCTGGCAGGAAACCACTGGGTCTCAGATAATTTGCATATATCCAATGAGAGTGATCCACTGTTCTATGGAGGTTTTCAAGATTGCATGACAACACTGTGGAAGAATCTCATATGGGGAAAGGGGATTTTTTCCCCCTTTCCCTAAGCCCCATTTTAAATAGTTTCCTTCCCACAAGCTGATGTGTCCACATTCAAAGAGTTATAAGTAACCCAGCCTATTTTCTTGCCTTGGCCTCTGTCACTAGTCCAGTAATATTATCAGCCACACAAAACTGGAAACAGACTGTTTTAAAGTAAAGGTGCCTTATTCCTTCCGGAAGGCCTGTAAAGCAGACTTTTTTTGGCATGTGATGGTGAGCATGAACCAAAAATTTAGTTCTCCCAGGCAAGGGCATAGTAAAATGTCTGCTCATTTCTTTGTGAAAGCAAGGGCAAGAAATACCCCCCACATATTTCTTGAAAACTGAATATAATTTTTAACACGTTCTACATGGGATTCCAGTCAGCCTAAAGCACTTGGTATTAGACTCTTTCACTTGTGTATCAGTTTGGGATCTTCAGAACTGTGCTGATTTTGCTGAGCACCAAAGTTCCAGGAAGCAATCACTGGACCTCACTGGCCCCACGGTTGGTGCCATAGCAGCTGAAACTTTAATTCTTGATAAAATGCCCAAAAGTCACCTTAAACCCTTTCAAAACAGAGACGGATGCAAATAAGAGTGTAGAATGGAAGTAAATAAATAGCCAGGGCACTCAGTCCTGGCTCAAAATGTTCAAATAATATTAAAATTAATTCAGGCTCTATACTGATAAGTCCCAGGTCCAGAGCTAGACGTCTTACAGCTTCTTAGGTGACAGAGGAACATATGTTGATTGCAGAGCTGAGGTCTGAGTGGTACCTAGAGGACTTTCAGACACCAGCAATTCAGTTGTGTCTTCTGGAACATATTGTTTAGCTTCTCTAAATATCATATTTTTCCATGATATGTCTAAAATGTTATGTCTATTCAGGTAAGGTCATGATCTTGTGGTCGGCGGGTTCGAGCCCCACATCAGACTCTGTGCTGACAGCTCAGAGCCTGGAGTCTGCTCTGGATTCTGTGTCTCCCTCTCTTTCTGCCCCTCTCCCACTCACGCTCTGGTTCTCTCTCAAAAATAAATAAACATTAAAAAAATTTTTAATGTTATGTCTAAAATTTTCATTCTGTACTTGTGCATTCTCAAATGAATGGACTCCGTAGACACTGATATTCAAAGGCATCTAATAAATGTGTCGAATGAATCAACAACACTAGACACTGTTTTTGTCCTTGTGTTTAATTTTCTGCTATGTGGTTTACCTAGATAGTGTCACTGAATTCTCTCAACAAGCCTAGTAATCAGCTCTCCTCACCAGTTCCATTTGACCAGGGAGGAACCGAGGCCATTACTTACCTAAACTGACCAGAGGGCTAGGATCTGAATCCTGGTGTTTTTCATTCTGAAGTCCTGCCTGCTTTCCATTACACTCCACGGGTGCTTCTCAAACTTCAGCATGCATCAGAATCACCTGGAGGAGGGTTTCCCAACGCAGACTGTTGGGACCCAGCTCCCAAATTTTCAGTTCGTGCAAGTTCCCAGTGATGATGCTGTTGCTGGCATAGGAATCACATTTGAGAACCACTGTGCTATATTATTAAGACCTGTGGGCATAGAGACATACAGACATGTAAGAATATATGACATAGAGAATATAAGAAGCAAATCTTTGGCCAGATTAAAAGAGACCTCTTACATTTTTTAAAAAATGATTTTATTGTTGACTAATCTCTATACCCAGTGTGGGGCTCGAACTCACAACCCCAGGATCCAGAGTTGCATGCTCTACTGACTGAGTCAGCCAGGTGCCCCAAGACCTCTTACAGCCACCCAAATAAGCTGTGTCTTCTCAATTGAGAGCCACTCAACTGCTGAATGGGGTTGCCTCTTGGGAATGGTTGAGCTGTCAGGGGCATTTAGACCTTGGGACATTTGTGAAAAGTTGGCCAAAAGGACAGCTATGGTCCCTTCTTATTTTATTTTATTTTTTTAAATTAATTAATTTATTTTGAGAGACAGAGAGTACAAGTGGGGGAGGGCCAGAGAGGGAGAGAGGGGAAATCCCAAACAGGCTCCACACTGTCAGCACAGAGCCCGATGCGGGGCTTGAACTCATGAGCCGTGAGATCATGACCTGACCCAAAATCAAGAGTTGATGCTTAATAGATTGAGCCACCAAGGCGCCCCAGCTATGGTCCCTTCTGACTATTAAACTGTCATGAGTGCCATAGACAACTTATAGAGAAGCAAGGAGGGAGGCTCATTCTCCCCTTGCAGGAGACCCTTCTCATTATGGCTACTATTCTATGTTTTAATTGTGTTTGCAGATCTACAGTTGCTTTGGTAATGGCAATGAAGAAATGCTGAGCAAAATGGTTGCTTAATTTAGGTAATATAGAATTATAGTTTAATGAAACACTAAACACGGGCAAAAGGCATTTAAAGAAAACATTCATTCACTGCAAATTTGTATTTCAGATTTAAAAATTTTTATGACAATGATGATAAAATTTCCATTTTAAAAATCATAATATGTAATCAGAAAAAAACAAGGTTAATAATCTGAAAGGCATAAAATGTACAATTATCTCAACTTTTATTTTATAAGAACACAGAAAAAACTGTTTGAAGATGAAAATTATTTTGTATTTCAAAATAATGGTCACAAGTATAACAAATTTAAGAGGAACACTGCTTCAAATTTATTGTCCATTCTTTTGACCCTAGAAGAAAAAAAAAATAAAGTAGTGTTTATTTCTACAATTTATCAAAGAAAATAGAGTGTCACTTCTGACATTTAATTTAGCCTTTTTTATGTCACAGGAACCCAATGAAGGATGACTCAAGTAACAGCACCATGGTACCACTTAAGGATTTAAAAGGAATCACCAGAGAGAACAATATTGGTGATATTGGTGAAGGGGGATGGCAGAAAGATATAAAAAAGAAATATATGTGTAATAAAATATCTGGCATAAGCATAAAACAGTTCAGAAGAACCATTACTTTTGTGGGCAGGGACTGTCTAAGGAAGTGAGGAATCTCTCTGTTGAATATCTTTTTTGGTCATTTGTTATTTGTTTTGTCTGGTTTGGATTGGCTTGGGGCATTTTGAAAATTAACAGAAGGTTAAAGGGTTCTTTCTAAAATCTTTGAATGAGAGCCAAGAATTTAAATTTGATTAGAACTAAGAGGAAGAAAGCAAACATTTCTTGAACAACTATCAAGGGCCAAGTCCGTGTAAGGGTCTTTGTAGTAATTATACCATTTCACTTTGCAACATGTGGGGTAGGTGTTATCTCTAGGACTCAAAGAGGTTCAATATTGATTTGCTCAAGGCTACTCAGATGGTAGGTGACAGAGGAGACAATTATACCTCAAACTGACTTCAAAAGTACCATGACTTCTCAGGATCTCCACATACCATAAATAATGCTGAAAGCAATTCTTCAATAAGGCACTTTTCCTTGGTATGGAAGTTCATATCTACTTTTCCTCTGTATTCCTTCCTGGAGCTCTGTTTTGGAGTCCATGACCACAGTAAATTCCTGCATGTTGTGTGAATTGCTTTTAAATTTGAAATATTCCTGACATAGAGTGAGGTAAGATTTTAGCTCTGGCTAGGAATACGTAAACGTGGCATCTAGTATTGCAACCTGCTACTCTCCTGTCTTCTGAGTCTCCCAGTCCCACCATTTAGCTCACGTTAGTCAGTCTCCATTCTCAAGGAACACATATTCTTGGAAAGGAGCTACACACACATGAATGTCACATAGAGGAGCGTGGCTGTATCTTGAGTGTGAAGGGGAGTCACGGAAGGATGTAAAGCGGGAAAGTAACAAGAGCACATTGGAACTTCAGAAGGTTCAGTCTAGAGCCTGTGTGGAGGATACTTCTCAAGAAAGACAAGATTGGAAGCAAAGATGTCTGAGTGAGAGAAGATGGAGGGCTGGACCAGGGCCACTTGATCAGTACAGAGAAAGGGGGACACAGTGAATAAGGGGTGTAGCTGCCAGGATATGGTGATCAGCTCAGGTGGCAGGAGTCAAGGATGATTCCGAGTCTCAGGCTTGTCCTGAGTGTCACCAGGACTGCTGGCAACTGAGCTGGATTTACAGGAAGAAGAGCAGGTGTTGGGGACAAGGAAATGATCAGCGCCATTATAAACATCTTGAGTTTGATGTGTCTGTGAGACCCCCAGGAGAGTGTCCAGAAAATAGTCAGATGTGGAACTCATTAGAGGAGGAGAAGGAACTGGGCTATAGACATGGATGTGTGAGGTATCAGCCCAAAGGTGATAACTGAAGCCACCAGCCTTTAAGGATTCAGCAGAGCAATGGAGCCATCAGATAGATTGAAAAGGAAAAACCAAGGAGAAAGGAAGAAAACCAAAGCAAATTGTCCATGGAAGTCAGAGGGGAGAGGATTTCATGGAGAAAGTGGTCAATAGTTTCAAAGGTTGTGAAGAGGTCAAGGAAAATGTGGATTGAAAAGACTCCATTGGGCTTGGCTATGTATAGGTTGCTCATTGGCAGCCTTTGCCATAAGAGTGTCAGTAGAAGAAACGAAGAGATAAGTTGTTAAATATGGCCTAGATTGAAACTGTTCTTATAGCCCGTGCTCTTCAGCACTAGGTTTATTATGAACTCAAAGCAAGGCATCATTTGGATCTGGTATGTAACCAACTAAAGCCATGGAGTGTCCAGTGGCAAGCTTCAGTACCTCATTGAGTTGAACCCCAGGAAGAAGTCCTTTTGATGCCTTCTATTAGGTTCTTAAAATGGCTTTTTATTAATGACGGGCTATGAAACCCTAAATGATAAAAGTAGGACTCACACATTAAATCCAAGGACTCTGTCTTGTCTCTCATGGTCAAGAAATCCCATGGGGTGCCTGGGTGGCTCAGATACTCAGTCTAAGTATCCGACTTTGGTTCAGGTCATGATCTCATGGTTTGTGAGTTTGAGCCCCTCATTGGGCTCTATGCTCACAGCTCAGAGCCCGGAGCCTGCTTCAGATTCTGTGTCTCCCTCTCTCTCCACTTCTTCCCTGCTCACGCTTTCTCTCTCTCTCTCTTTCAAAAATAAAAATAAACATTAAAGAAAAATTAAAAAAAAAAGAAACCCCTTTGCATCTTCCTGAGCTCTTCCCTTATTCCTCATGCTAACTGATACTAAGTTCTCTTGATTGTACCTTCTAAATATCTTTTAAATGTTTCACCTCTTCTCCATGTCCACTAACGCTACCTAATTCAAATCTCATTATTCCTCATGTGGGCTCCTGGTCCTTCTGGTGCAGGTGACATTTCCCCTCAGTCCCTGTAAGTCAATGGGGGACCAGAATATGTCTTGCTCATCCTTCTGTCTCTACCCTTCAGCTTTTAGCATGGTATATGGCAAATAATATACGTTCACTAAATGTTGAGGGGCAAGTATAAATAATGAGTGTTGTATTTAGGGCTTTGGAATCAGATTCCTCAACACGTGATAGGAGGGAAGTCATATACTAGTGAACACAAGATACTCCTCTTGTCAGATAGGTACTAATTACCATCCAGCGCTTAGCAATTCTATTGCTTTAACTAGCAGCGTTCTTTCTTATCCATGACACTAGGTTAGTTACATGAAATAAGAGGAGAAAAACATTTGGAACAACCTTTTTGCACATAAACTGGAGTTTAAAACTCCTTACTTATTTGGTAAAACAATGGTTAAGTTCTGCAACTACACAGATTGGTCTAGAGGATATAATGCCAAGTGAAATAGGTCAATCAGAGAAAGACGCATACCATACAATTTCACTCCTGTGTTGGGTTTAAGAAACAAAATGAACAAACAAATTTAAAAAAGGGACAAACGGAAAAACAGACTTTTAAACACAAGAACAAACTGGTGGCTGCCTGGTGGCTTGCCAGGGGGAAGGTGGGTAGGGGAACGGGTCAAATAAATACAGGGGATCAAGTGCACAGAGAGTACACTTATCTTGATGAGCACTGAGAAAACACATAGTATTGCTGAAACATTATATCATACACCTAAAATTAATGTAACACCATATATTAATTTTGCCTGAATCATAAAAAAAGACAACCAACAAGATAATTCTGATTGGTTTGATATGACAGACCGAATACTGAGCAAAGAAAGTTGTTTTCCCAAAGTGGTTAAAGCGATCTATAAATCTGTGACAACTCTCATATCCATCTTGATTGGATAATATTGCTAGTGCATATTCCTTCTTTTTTTAAAAAAAATTTTAATGTTTATTTTATTCTTGATAGAGAGAGAGAGAGAAAGAGAGAGCAGGGTAGGGGCAGAAAGAGAAGGAGACACAGAGTCTGAGGCAGGCTCCAGGCTCCAAGCTGTCAGCACAGAGCCCGATGCAGGGCTCGAACCCACGAACTGTGAGATCATGACCTGAGTCGAGGTTGGACACTTAACCGACTGAGCCACCCAGGTGTCCCTGGTGTATATTCCTTCTTGAGCTAGCAGGGTAAAGGCTATGTGGGGTACCCCAGCGACACATCAACATGGCTTAGGACAGGTGAAGAGCCACCCCTGGTTGCTGACAGTCCTCCCTTCTGAGTGTTAATCTTCCCCAATGGAATAAAGTTTTATTTGAAAATCACAGACCGAGACCGATCTGGAAAGGTCTTTGGACGTGGCTGGCCAAGCCCTGTGGTGTTAGAGATGAGGAAGCTCAAGTCCACAACTACTGATGTGTGCAGGGGTGAACTGCTGCCTTACCCACTGTCCCTGCTGGCTGGTAGGGCCTGTTTGGGAGGGAAGTGACATTGTGTCATTCCTCAATCCTCATAGCCTTGATTGCGTGTCACCCTATTACTTTGCTCGTGGGTCTCTCTCTTCTTTCCTGGGGGAATGAACTCAGGTGCCCAATAACAGCCACTGCATATTCTCTTCGTTAATTAATACAATGCAAAGTGTCCAGCCAACATTGTTACCTCCCTAAATGGCTTTGTGCTCACATATTGGCACCATTTCAGTCATTCTGACATATTCACTAGTATAAATTCAATTTTCTTTGTTGAAACCAAATTTATATGATTATAGAGAATGGAGGTTTCTGACTTCTGCTCAAGTTTCTGCTCTTTTAGAAAGCAAAAATTTCTTCTGTGTTTTAAATATATATCTTATTTGTTTTAAATACAGCACTTAAAGTTTGTTGAAAAATATATTCATAATAATAACATTAAAAAATTTTTTTAATGTTTATGTATCTTTGAGAGAGTGAGAGAGAGGGAGAGAGAGAGAGAAAGGAGACAGAGCATGATCAGGGGAGGGGCAGAGAGAGTGGGAGACACAGTATCTGAAGCAGGCTCCAGGCTCTGAGCTGTCAGCACAGAGCCTGACGCGGGGCTTGAGCCCATGAATTGTGAGATCTTGACTGGAGCAGAAGTCAGGTACTTAACTACTGAGCCACCCCAGTGTCCCCATAATAATATTTTAGATTAAAAGTAAGGAGCAAGGAAAAAAAAAAACACCCTAGTAGGATATTTTATATTAAAAGATTAAATTGACTGTCAAAAGGAAAATATGTTGATACTCACAATGATTATAAAATAAAAACTGACAAAAGGCAGTTTTCAGGTTACCTCCTCAGCTATTTCTTCTGCTTTGACAAAATATCAAGCTTATTTTAATACATCACAATAGACACTTCCCTCTCATTTCCTCTCTTAGCAAGTTGCTATCACCCTTGGCATCATCTTGCTGATTAAATGAAATGAAAGTATCCTGGAAAAAATAGCTTCCATTTCTGATATGTGAGTTAATTTTTGTCTGTGAGAAACATAAGAAAGACTGTCCACAAAATGCATGCTTATGCAAAGCCACTCGGAGTCTGTAAAACTGAATACACTCTCCAAAAGGTGTGGCTCAGCAGGGTGGAGCCTGGCCTCCAGACCCTTTGAGACAAGGAGCGAATCCTGACTCCACATGGCAGGCTCAATGTCCTCATCTGTGAAAGGGGGAGAATGAGTTTTGCAGTGTTGTGAGGAAGAAAGGAGGTAAAGCACCTGACAAGTAGTCACTGCCCAATAAATAGCACCTACAATCACTCTGCTACTACTCACCAGCATTATTATTCCAGAGAACATAATGAGATCAAGGGAATGCTAATGCCCTGGATTGCAATTATTTTTCTAGATTCTGACTTTTCTATCGACCAAGTTGAGGAGACCACATAAAGGAACTCGTGAGGAAGAAATACAGTGCATTCTGACCTCTGTGTAGTCCTACTTGAGGTTTTACTTGGATCTCCCCAAGGGGATTTAGTTCCCAGAAGCACCAGAAAGACCTTGGTGTAGCCCAACATGAGGTCTCGGACCTTTAGGATGAGAGTCATGGATGAATTTATGGCAAAACACATTGCTATTGCTGATGATGCAGGGTACATCCGCTAGAAGATTTGAAGCCAATATATTTCTGCAGATTTGTCTTGTGTTTAGAGGAAGACGGTCCTCCACTGATAAATATTCTGTCCTCATATGTTTTTTCACTGTTTCAAGGGTTTACCTACATCTTTTATGGGAAGCAAATATTTCTCAATTCATTGAGAAAAAAAAATAAAACCATTGTATCACATGTTAAGGGGGAAAATATTTTCTTTCTCCTTTCATTAAAAAAAACAAAAAAACAAAACCCCAAACATAACAATGAATAATGAAAGGAAAACAGAGGGAGCCATTCCATTCCATGGGGGAGGGGCGGAGTAGCTGCAGGGGACAGCTGCAGCACGTCTGGCGTCCCAATTCTTTCCTTTCCCATCACTTTATTACTTACTGGACCAAGAATGTAGACAATTTCGGCTATGGTTGTTTTGCGTTTTAGTTTCTCAACTTAATCTTATGCGGTGCTCCTTTGCCCCCTGCACTGAGTCCTAAGCCCACAGGGTCACTTCATGGTGTTTCATGTAGCCACAGAAGCGGGGACTCTTACTCCTTTTCCAGCTCCAGCTCCTCCCATGGGGCCCTGGAAAATTTGGAAGGGCTTGTGGTCTTAGCTTGGGCCGCTGTAACAGACTACCATAGGCTGGGTGGCTTAAACAGCAAACATTTCTCACCGTTCTAGAGGCTGGAAGACCAAGATCAAGGTGTCAGCTGATTCAGCAACTGGTGAGAACCCTCTTCCTATTTGGCAGATGGCCACCTTCTTGCTGTATCCTTATGTGGTGGAGAGAGAGAGGACTCTGGCCTCTTCACCTTCTTATAAGGGCATCATGAAGTTAATCCCATCATGGGAGCTCTACCTTCCTGATAAACTTAATTATCTCCCAAAGGCCCCGCCTCCTAACACCAGCACAGTGCAGGGGGGGAGGTGGGGAGGGGGGTTAGGGCTTCGACATGAATTTTTCAGAGACACAAACATTCAGTCTGTAGCACTCATATAATGCTTTTATCAAAATCATCATAAAGCAAAACCCTTTATGCCTCTTTCAAGCATTTCTCACTGTGGTTTTAGTTGGGGACCAACTGACTGCATACGCACACACACCGACACTGTGTGACCCTCAACCAGATGCTATCTACTGTTAGCGTCTTCCTCCCAAATCACTATGTTGAAGCCCTACTCCCCACTGCGATGGTATATAGACGTGAGTCATTCGGGAGAAAATTAAATTTAAATGAGGTCATGAGGATGAGACACCCCCCACGAAGGGATTAGTGTCCTCATAAGAAGAGGACAGAGTTGGGGCGCCTGGGTGGCGCAGTCGGTTAAGCGTCCGACTTCAGCCAGGTCACGATCTCGCGGTCCGTGAGTTCGAGCCCCGCGTCAGGCTCTGGGCTAATGGCTCGGAGCCTGGAGCCTGTTTCCGATTCTGTGTCTCCCTCTCTCTCTGCCCCTCCCCCGTTCATGCTCTGTCTCTCTCTGTCCCAAAAATAAATAAAAAATGTTGAAAAAAAAAAAATTTAAAAAAAAAAAAAAAGAAGAGGACAGAGTTCTCTGTCCAGGAGCAGGGCCCAGGGAGGACAGTGAGGTGACATCCACAAGCCAGGAAAAGAGGCCTCAGTGAAGATCGACCTTACTGGAAACCTGACCTTGGGCTTCCAGTCTCCTACACCATGAGAAATAAATGTGTGTTGGTTAAGCCACCAAGTCTCTGGTATCTTGTTATAATAGTTTGAGTTGCCTGGGATGCAAGGTGACTTCAATTCTCCTAAAGTGAAAAGGCACAGGGAAGAGAGAAATGATGAATATGGTGATTCCTAAGGGACTGTTTGATAAATTTCTGAAAACGTGTTTTCAGACTTACGGAAAAACTCTTAGAAGTGAATATTTTCTATCATGAGATTGACTATTACATACATGAAAAAAAATGATTTTATTCTCTAACACAATACAATTTCCCCCAAATCTTCCTTTAAACTATCACTTTCTTCTTTCTTACAAATTTTCACAGCTTTCGATTTTCCCGATATTTACATACATTTACATGCATAAATATTCCTGTATTTACATATGCATATTTACATTGATACATTTATGAAAGAAGAGTAAATCAGCAGCATATTTTACAGTATTTATATAGCTTTTAATAAATTTATAATTTTTAATAAAATTTTAAAAATATGATTTGTCTCTTCCAGCACATAGGGAACCTAACATCAAAACTCTCTGGAGGCTCATTAAATGCAGAATCACCATGTAGAATTCTATATCCTGACCAGTGATCTGCCATTTCTTCTGAGAAGGTTATATGTTTTCTAGAATTTTGACAAACAATACATTATTTCACTGCTGGAAACTGTGCCTAGTATCACTGAGATCTCTACATGGTAACATGGTAACAAAGGTTTGCTCAAGCTGCACATGCTCCTTGTGGGCTCGGGGAGGCGGTGGTGTATTTATTAATACAGAACCTCATATCCCATTATGTCAGCCACTCATCCTTGCTAATGAAACATGATATGCCACCACCATGGATTAAGTGGTGTCAAATCATCCAAAAACGCTCACCAAAGATTTGCTGCTTGTTAAATTTATCGAGAGCTTTCACCCAAACTCGTGCTGCATTTTATGCACATGGGAAAACTCAGATTCTGTCCAGAAGTGACAGAGAATCCTGTGCTAGGAAGAGAATTTTTACCAGAATCTCTTGGGGGCATGTGCTAAAAATGCATATTCCCTGCCTCCAACCCCTGAGTTTCTGCCATAAGAGTGGGCCGGGATGAAAGCCAGAAATCTGATTTAATAAGAACCCTGGGTGATTTTGATGTTATTGATCCACATTGAGCAACATGTTGTAGTTGTGTTGGATCTTGCATCCAATTTAGAAATTACACACTTAATTTAGAAATCACTTGTTTTGAGCAAGATGGGCAAAGGCAAAATTCTAAACTTAGAGAACTTTGTTTTGTTCTCAATGAATTTTTTCTCTTTCCAGGAACTTCAGGTGGCTTCACTATTGGGTTTCCATG
Organism: Panthera leo; assembly: GCF_018350215.1. Taxonomy (NCBI): domain Eukaryota; kingdom Metazoa; phylum Chordata; class Mammalia; order Carnivora; family Felidae; genus Panthera; species Panthera leo. Next base: position 94,135,940 of record NC_056687.1, read on the forward strand.
AGGCTGGCTTACCAAGCTCTGGACATAATTTTTCATAGTTTTCTCGCTGACCTCCATCCATTGTTAAACTTTAGGTGTCATGCCCAAAGATGGCAGCCAGATGTCTGATGCCAAGGAGTTATGGGTGGCTAACACTTTAATGTGTAGTTCTCCTGGGTTTATGTTCCTTTTAACAAAAGGGCTCTAGGAAGTTGGGATAGTCCCCACAAGGGAGAAATTTCAAATACTAAACTTCTAGATGCACTGGCAGAACAGCAGGGGAGGTCATTTTGGTCTACTAGCCTCAACTCTCAGTGGGCCTCCTTGCAAAATCAACTCTGTTCCTAAGAATGTACAGGATTTCCTTTGCAGACTTATGTAGAAGTTGAAAGGACAAGACTGACCACAAAAGGTATTGAGAGTGCCAAGTTCTTGTCTTCCAGCTTTGCTGATCTGTGCTGATATGATCAAACCGGGAAAAAAAATTGGCTAACATAACTCAAATTCACCTGACCTTAATATAAAACTAACTTGAATTATCAAGCCAGTATAAGAGTTTGCAGTGGGAAATACCTCTTTCCAGGAGGAGGCTGTTCAACCCACAATGGAGTGACCCATATCAGATGTAGGAATTTGGAATCAGAAATCACTTGTACTGTTCTCCCAGTTGATCCTGCTCTAACCCTCCTGGAGGCCAGAATTATGCATCTTGATGTCTAGCGAAGGAGAGAGGATACAATGTGGGTGACGAGAAGTCCAGGATAAATCTGAACTGTTAAGAAAAATAGCTCTGGGTTCTGAATCTGGTCCTCATGCTCAGTGGCTGTGTGATGTTGGGCAAATTACATAATTCTTTTTATTTCTTTAATATTTGTTTATTTTTGAGATACAGGAATAAATCATGAGCAGGGGAGGGGCAGAAAGAGAGGGAGACACAGAATCTGAAGCAGGCTCTAAGCTGTCAGCATAGAGCTTGACGTGGGGCTCATACAGACAAGCCGTGAGATCATGACCTGAGCCGAAGTTGGGAGTATAACTGACTGAGCCACTCAGGAGCCCTCAAATTACATCATTTTTTAGCTATAGTCTACTATGTGTGAAATGGGAAGTACACTGATACATAGTAAACATTCAGTTCATACTTCTATTACTATCATATTATTAATATTCTTCAAAAAATTTTTTAATGTTTATTTTTGAGAGAGACAGAGGGGGAGAGAGAGAGAGAGAGAGAGAGAGAGAGAGAGAGACAGTGTGAGCTGGCGATGGGCAGAGAGAGAGGGAAACACAGAATCTGAAGCAGGCTCCAGGCTCTGAGCTGTCAGCACAAAGCCCACCACAGGGCTTGAGCCCACGAACCGTGACACCATGACCTGAGCCGAAGCCGGACGCCCAACCGACTGAACCACCCAGATGCCCCAAATATTATTAATATTCTTATTAGCCATCTTAGAAAAAGTTAGAAAGGTAAATTTGTTGTTGGTGTATATCAGCCTCTTTGCTGGAGTAGAAGTAGAAATAGTGGGAAAAGTCTGATTATAAAAGATACAGTGACAAGTAAGAGAGACAGATCAGGCACTAATATGGCAGACTTTCCATTTTAGCATTCAGGATGGAAAAAACTGGTTCCCCCTTTCTGAAAACTTACATGTATGTGTCTATTCCAGATAAGTCCTGCAGAAAGCTTGATGAACACTGTCAGGGACACACAGAACATGGCGAAGCTCAGGCACAGGTCGAAGGCTTGAAGCGTCAGGTGGTACGCTTCATAGTGTGGTGGGTCCACACAAGCTGATGGGAATTTTGCATACGGAAAAGGGAAGGCAACTGCATAACCGAGGTAACCGGTCCCTGCAATCCCTGAAAATGAGTAGAAGCAATATGGACCAAGGAGAGCAGATTCCAAGGCTATCGCAAAATGAAGTGGACATCCCATAATGCTTAGAATCACAAAGGTGAAACTAGCTTCCCACTGAAAATAAAACAAAAATAAATTGTTACTTTGGAAACTAGACTCTTCAAAAGCTTCTCAGCGATGTGGAGAAAGAAAGCGTTGTTGGATATTAATCTCTTTTACTGGGAAGTGAAGGAGAAATGGGTTACAATTTTCTCTTTAGGCCCTTTTATTCTCTTCTTGAATCTACACTCTGGGAGAATAACATATCAGCCAACTGAGCCAAAAACTAATTGAATTCCATTAACAAACATGTGTTTATTTATCTTCTATCATGTGTTAAGAGCCAGCTTACGGTGGGAAAAAGATGAATACCAGAATCCCTGCCTTATCCTAGGACCTTGCTAGTCAGGGCATGGTCCATGGTCCAGTAGCACTGACATCCCTGGAAGTTTGTTAGAAATGTAGAATCTCATACCTCCCCCAGATCTACTGTATCAGAATTTACATTTTAACCAGATTCCCAGGTGACTCACACTTATTTGAGCCATGGGAAGATCTATGATCAGAACAAAGTAGTCTTTCTATATCCTGGGATTACTTGGCTCCCTACTATTGAAATGCAATATATCATAGACTTCCCATCCTTTTTTTGGGGGGGGGGGAGAAGTAACAGAGACAGTGGAAGGACATCCCAAGCTGAGGAGTTGAGCCTTAAACATACATTATTAAAAACAGAGGAGCCTATAGATCCATTTATTCAGAATGAAATTTGGGAGCATAACATTGGTTCTGTCCTCTCCAAATTGGAATACTTAAATATTTACAATAATCGCAGGAACTTGTAGTAAGTGTTTGGAGAAGAAATCAGATATAAATTATTCATTTAAGGGGCACCTGGGTGGCAGTTGGTTGAGCGTCCAATTCTTGATTTCAGTTCAGGTCATGATCCCAGGGTTGTGGGATCAAACCCTGCATCGGGCTCTGTCCAAGCTGAGAGTGGAGCCTGTTTGAGACTCTCTCTCTCTCTCTCTCTCTCTCTCTCTCTCTCCCTCTCTCTCTCTCTCCCTCCCTGTCTCCCACTTGTGCTCTCTCTCTCTCTAAAATAAAAATAAAAAATATTCATTTAAAACCAGTTTATTACTGAAATCCATCATAGTAAGGCATCAATCAGAAGGAACTCAATTATAATCGGGAATCACATTCTCTATGTTCCATCCTGAACTGGTAGAGGTTTGACCTTCAAACCTATTCAACCATCCTACTGAAGGTCTATATATTTACCAGGTATCTCTTGGTCCACTCTTTGTGAGCCACCAGCAGAAGTATACCGGTCATGATGGCCTGTGAAAAGAAAATGGAAAAATAATATCCATGATAGAATGTACCTCTGGAAAGAGTTCAATCTGTCTCACGGTTTGACAACTTTATTATGAACTAGAAAGAACAGCAAATGGCTAAATGGATTTATGGCTCTGATCTCTTCCTCATCTGGGATGACAATGAAGAAAAAAGCCATCAGTGTCATAAAGACATGATTCATACAAGCTCTTTTTTTTTTTTTTTTATTTTCTGTGCTGCCTTTGCCATTGCAATTATAACCTCCCCTACTGTAAGGTGTCACTGCAATAAAAGCTTGGCTTTATAACCCTTGCCATATGTTTTATTTTGATTAATTGTCTATCATTCATCTTTCCCACAAATTGCTAAAATTACAAATGGGAGGAACCGGAAAGGAAATGTGTCACAGAACCCTGAAAACTTGCCCAGCAACAGCATTATCTTTTACTCTTTCCTTTTCTTTTGAGATTCAGGAGCCTCAGCCTACTGGTGGGATGCAAATATGTGATCTCTGTTTCTCAAGTAACAAAGATTATAATTAGAGTGAATGCATGGTGGGACATTAATTGTTCTGGGTGCACCGGTGTTCAGCTTTTCAAAAGTTTTGTTTTGTTTTGTTTTTTAATAGCTTCCGTTGAGGGAAAAAGACCCAAAGTGCAGAATGAAAATTGTTCAACAAAGGAGGGAATGGTGTCAGGGCAATATATAATGAAAAAGAAAAAAGAATTCTGGGCTCATCTTTGATTCAGCTCCGGGTCTGGTGAAGGAGACCTTTTGTGGTCACTGAGCCTGGAAACTGCTTATTCCTGACCCATAAATCATTTGTTCCTGGTCAGGGAATGTTTTGAGGTTGAGAGAGACAACCAGGAAGAGACGTGCCTGAAACCAGATATAGAATGAGGGCAGGAGTAAAAGCAGTTACGAATTAGGTTTTTGACAGAGAAATAAACATGACTGTATATATAGTATCAACAAATTTAAGGGGGTGGAAATCAGAGCTTCTACCAATATGGTTTTGTGATATGCTGCTTTTATAGCTTCTGTGTCCAGCCTGTTTTTTTTTGTTTTTTTTTTTAGATCCAGCTTTTCATTTTCCTGGCATATTTTATTTTGAATGCCTGACTTGGAGAATTCAAGAGAGGTGGGGGAGAAGTATGCACATGTACGTTCACACAACACTTCTCGTGTGGCTCAGGCTGAAATTCCAGACGTGGCATTGCCGCACCATAAAACTCCCGTGGATAAAAACAGAACCATCTGTAGTCGAAAGAGGTTGGCTTGATTCTCAAGAGGAAAGTTTCCAAGGGACCCTGTGGAGGTTGAGCCAGCATAAATAGCACAACAAAACAGAATTATTAAGAGCAATTGAACATTGATGTTGAGCCGGGGGCCAGTCTACGCTTTCAGAGGCAAAGGCATCCAATGGGCACGTTACTCCTCTACGGGCGAGAAACACAGGGGCAAACAAGAGAAAAGTGAAGGGTACACTCCTCTCCTGGTGTAACTCCAAGGAGAGAGCTGACATTATTAGACGCTTAGATTCCAGGTTGCCTTAACCACTTTGGCATGAACCGTTTCTTTCCTTTCAAAAGTTGAAAAATGCAGCCGAATTGCAGTCGCCTGATATTTTGGTTGTAGCTGCCAGCTTGAATTTTGCTTTGTTTACACAAAACTTTGAAAAGATCTTTCATGGAGTAGGCTGGTGTATGAATGCCATTCAGTAACTTGGGAAACCCACCCTGTGGACGGAGGTGGCTCAGGGGCGAGCACACCCATCTTCCCTGGTGCCCCTGTCCAGCATGCTTGCGAGACAGAGGGCGGGTGTCCCCTGAGTCATAGCCTCCTGTTTTCTTGCTTTCTTTTCTTTTTTAAACTCTTGTATTTAGACAGGGAAGAGGGAAGAAAGAAAAAGGAAGAGTTTTGAGGGTAGGGGAGAGAAGTCAAATGGGAAAAGGAAATGTGAGAGGCGGTGTCTGAGAGGCAAGAGCTGGGCACAACAGGGCAGTTGGGTTTCAGAAAGGACCCAGAGGGGGTGCCTGGGGAGGTAGGAGCCCGGAGAGAAGGCCCAGTCCTGCACTCTGCTCTCTCTCTACTCTTCTTGGCAGGCTAGCTTTCTGCTCCACAGGCAGTTCCAGAGAGATTGCTTGGGGTTTGCAACGGTAGCAGCTAACACTCTGGTCGGATGATAATTGTGGGCCCTCCCACAGGCTCTTTAAATTGCCCCCTGTAAAGGACATAAAGGACTAAAGGTTCCCAGAAGCAGACGAATTGAAGGAAGCGGGGAGGCATCACAACAGTAATAGAAACTTTTAGAGGGATCACTTTATTTATTTATTTTGAGAGAGAGAGGGAGGGAGAGAGAGCCTGACAGCACAGAGCCTGACACGGAGCTCGAATTCACGAACCACAAGACCAGGACCTGAGCTGGAATCAAGAGTCAGATGCTTAACTGACTGAGCCATCCAGGTGCCCCTAGAGGAATCATTTTAATATGGGCTAATTTATTCACTTATAAACATCTGTTGTGAGTCTACTGCCAACAAGGGATGTGATAGGCACTCTGCAGATGGCATAATAGCATAAATTAACATTTACTGAGCCCTTACTGTATGTATGCCAGGCACTACACTAAACATTTTACATACGATAACTCATTTAATCCTTATAACGATGGAGATCTTCTCCGACTTTAAAAAGTTTATTTATTTATTTATTTATTATTTTAAAGAGAGAGGGAGTGCGCATGAGCGGGAGAGAGGGGCAGAAGGAGAGAGAGAGAATCTGAAGCAGGTTCCACACTCAGCATGGAGCCTGACATGGGGCTTGATCTCACTACCACCAGGAGACCACGGCCTGAGCTCAAACCAAGAGCTGGAAGCTTAACCGACTGAGCCACCCAGGTGCCCTGATCTTCTCCTACTTTTTAGAAGATGGAACAGAGAGGATAAATAGGACAAGCAAGCTCACCAAGTAATAATCATACACACAGTGGCTCCAACTTTCATTGGAATTTGCAGTCCAGATGTGAAAGTAATGTGCGTATAAGAGTGTCCACAAAATGAGGCAGGAAGAGTGAGTACACTCCGTGTGAGAAGGGCCCAGTGACAAGATACCGCTTCCAGGGGGGATGATCGTGGAAGAAAGCAGCATGGGGGAAACGGGACCCGAAGCAGGTTTGAGGGATGGGTGTGATTTCAGCAGGAGATGGCAGAGGGAAGGGCAGTCTGGGCAGTGGGAGAAATGCATGTAAAGGTGGGAAGGTGGCAGCCAGGCTTGGGAAACAGTGAGACAGGGGCCCAGAGGGGCAGGAGCTCTGGTTCCTGGTAGAAAAGAGTAGGAAATCAGGCTTGAAAGCCACATGAGGCTAGGTTGAGAAGGGCCTCAAAATTCAGGCTAACATATCTCGGCTTCGTTTGGACAATGAAACAACACTGAAGGTTTTTGAAGGAGGAGCTTGACTGACACAGCAGAGGTCTAGAAAGACAAGCCTGTGCTCAAGTGTGTGCTGGGTAGGAATGAGGTGAGGCCTAGGCGTCTCTGTCAGAATTGGGTCTTCAAAATTTTTTTTTTTTTTAACATTTATTCATTTTTGAGAGTAAGAGAGATAGAGCATGAGCGGGGTAGGGGCAGAGAGAGAGGGAGACACAGAATCCGAAGCAGGCTCCAGGCTCTGAGTTGTCAGCACAGAGCCCGACACGGGGCTCAAACTCACAGACTGCGAGATCATGACCTGAGCTGAAGTTGGACGCTTAACTGACCCACCTGAGCCACCCAGGTGCCCCATTTCTGTTCTATTCTATTCTATTCTATTCTACTTTTATAAATGCTGCTAGCTATGCAATAGATGGATTTTATGATTCATTAATGAATGGGTTCCCACAGTTTGGCTATCAAAGTCATGTAGGCATGAAACCTGGGTGGGGGTGGGAAGTGGTAAGGAGTTGAGGGGGAGGTGGTGCCCAGTGAGCATGAGAGGAAAGAATGGATAAGGATATGCCTCACGAGAAAAATAAAAGTTAGCTAGCAACTGACTGGATGCGGTGGGGTAGGAGTGAGGCTGAGGGTGGGTTGGTTTAGGGCACTGTTGTCAGAGTGGTCTTAGGACCAGCAGCATCGGCATCACTTGGAAACTTGTGAGACAGGCAGAGTCTCAGGCCTCACCCAGATTTTGTAAATAAAATTTTAAAAATGTTTATTTATTTATTTTGAGAGAGAGAGATAGAGACGAGAGAGAGAGAGAGAGAGAGAGAGAGAGAGAGAGAGAGGGAGGGAGCACGAGCAGGGGAGGGGCAGAGAGGGAGAGAGAGAATTCCAAGCACAGTGCAGAACCCAAAATGGGGCTCAAACCCTCTAACTATGAGATCATGACCTGAGCCGACTGAGCCACCCAGGTGCCCGGCCTCACCCCAGATATCCTGAATCGGAGTGTACATTTTAACAAGATCCCCAGGTGATTCATATGCACATTACAGTTTAAGAAGCACTAGTTTGGAGGGAAGGGTTGAAATCAAAAGTCACTCTAGGGTTTGAAATCGAGTTCAAAGCCAGGAAAGTCTGGAGAAGAAATCACTGCTTTTGGTGGTGAGATGGTTTTTGGGGAACAAGCCGGGCTTACAGAAGTTTAGGATATCTAAGCGGAAATTGGCCATCAGGTGTTTGGAAATCTCAGGACCACTGAAGCTATAAGAGGCTTGAGTGATGATGGTACAATCAAGTCCCTTCTCTGACAGGGGAGGAAACTGGGACCTGCACGGGACGTCTTGCCCACCTTTCCCCAAGTTCCTGTCTCCAGGTAGGCTTCTGGATACAGCACTGTGGCTTGCCATTAACTAAGTCACTGGAGGGTGCCAAGCCACGTTTTCCGGGATTCAAGTAGAGCCCAGTCCATCAGGCACTGTGATCTTGCTGCATACTTTCTGGCAGCTGATGGCCTTTAAATAACCTAGTTCAGAAATCCTAGGAAAACTGCTTATCATGTGGCTATCAGAGTAGAGTGAGGAGAGTTCTGAGGACCGATACTTTGAAGAATTCAGAAAGTCTCAAATGAAGGCACTGAACAAATGCAAAGTTCTGTTCCGCTTGTAAAAATCTATCTTTTCTAAGTCTCCGAAGGGATATGGAGTCATTTGCAAAAGGAAATGTCAATAGGATTGAAATGCACACATTGTCTTTCCACCAAAGGAAGATTCACTCTTCAGGCACATTGAGAAATGGGAAGGAAGGAAAGTTGTGGCACGAGTCAGAGACCTTTTGTAGTTGACCCCGATCAGACAGAGCTGTGCTTCACTGGGAAACTCACTAGAAAAAGAAAAAAAATCACATTGTTCCAAATTTAGACATTACTGAAAGAGTGAGCACTCTTATTGCTTTCCTTTTCATGACGATTTTGTCCTGCTTTAGTGTGAATACTGGCTTGACTTTTAGTCCTTGCAACCTAATGAGAGTTCACTGATATGATGCATTTTGTACCACCTGAGCACGGACTCATTCCCTTATTCAACCATATTTATCAAACAGTATTTATGGAACACCTAGTATGTGACTCATTCTGTTCCAAGTGCTGGAGGCACAGCAGTAAACAAAATAGAAAAAAAAATCCCCACCGTTGTACAATATACATTTTGTTGGGAGGGGTATTAACAAACAATAAATAAATACATTATGTAGTATATTAGATGGTGATAAGGACCATCAGGAAAAGAATAGAGTGGGGAATGAGAGACTGGGGATGCCAGTTGTGGGAGAGACTTACAATTTTATTTTATTTATTTATTTTTAAAGTTTTATTTATTTATTTTGAGGGAGACAGAGTGAACAAGCAAGCAGGGGAGGGGGAGAGAGAGAGAGAGAGGGAGAGAAAGAATCCCAAGCAGGTTCTGCGATGTCAGGGCAGGGCCCAATGCCGGTCTCGATCTCAAGAACCATAAGATCATGACCTGAGCCAAAATCAAGGGTCTGATGCTTAACTGACTGAGCCACCCAGGCACCCTGAGATTTACAATTTTAAATAGGGAAATGAGGGTAATAAAGGAAGGCATCAATGAGAAAGTGATATTTCTTCAAAGAATTAAAAGGAGGTGAGAGAATAAGCCTTGTGTGGGAGGAAGCTCCAGGCAGAGAACAGATAGTGCAAAGGCCCTGAGGCAAAAACACACCTTGGAATATTTGAAAACAACAAGGAGCCAGTGTGATGACTAAGGGAATGGAATGAGCTAAGGGAAGAGTGGTAGGAGATGAGGTCCCAAAGCTAACAGGATGGGGAATTCAGCCACTGGGCAGGGAATGGAATGGGGAAGTGAGCAGGCAGCAAGAGGTTAGGATCAAAGCGTTTGGACAGATATTGGGCACGGATGGGATTCAGGGCAGGCAGCCCCCAAATACGCCACTTTGGTGTATTGATTACTTTGAATTAAAGTTACTTAAGCAACTGGTGCCAGAACATTCCTCTGTCCCCCTGAAATCAGGAAATGAATTCCCCATGTGAAGGGTACCCTCCCAGCACCTGGAGGGTAGAAATTTTCCTCGCTCACAGCACAGACGAAAGGCATGGTATTAACTAGCATGTGTGTAGAGCTTCAAAACCGGGGAAGCTCTTTATTACACAATCTTTGTTCAAATTTGGTCGTTCTCACTGAGCATCTTAGGGTTAGACAGCTCTGCATGGACTCTCTTTACCTACAAAATTCCTCATGTTATAGGTAAGGCAGTGTATAACTGGCTGAGTGAGGGTCCTGCTCTTGACCATATACCAAGAATGTCAGAATCTGGACTTGAGCATAGGCTCTGTCTCCCCAAATCCTACCTTTCGGATTCCAATTCCCTATGCCATTGGTCTCAAAATCAAATAGCCACCAACTAGCTGTATGCTGGAGACAGACCTTGTCATTTCTCTGGGAGTAACTGATAAAACAGATACTGGCATAGAGCAGATCTGTATTCAATAATTTGTGATCCTAATCAACTCTCAGTGTCTGCTGAATGTTCTAGGATAGGCTGCAGGGATAGGCAAAGAATTACAAGAAAGGAATACAGAGTTGGACTACAATTATGGTTTTATTAAACACTGGGTCAGTTCTGTAGTCAGAATTAAAAAAAAAATTAATAGAATAGAAAATATCAATTCATTTGACACAGAAGGTAAAATATTGTTTTTTTGAAGCTGTTTGTTCTATGTTCTATATATGTATCAAAATCTAACTACTTATCTAGAGAGAACTATATACATGCAACTATGTACATTCTAGGTCCTGGATGTAAAATGTTTTTCTTACTCTGGGTCATCAACAGAAAGTGTGCAAGCTGCTTGAATAAATGTCACTGTCATTTTTGCATTCTGGTAAATGTTTAATAACTCTTTCTTTGAATGAACATATGGTTTCAGGTAGGAGATGAGGAAAAGAGCAGACCGGCAAGACTGGGAGGTAGATGTAAAAGAAAAAAAAGAAGGGATGCCTGGGTGGCTCAGTGGGTTAAGCGTCTGGCTCTTGATTTTGGCTCAGGTCATGATCGCACAGTTTGTGGGCTTGAGCCCTGCAATCAGGCTCTGTGCTAAGGGTGCAAAGCCTGCTTGGGATTCTCTCTCACCTTCCCTCTCTGCCCCTCCCCCCACTTGCTCTCTCTTTCTCAAAATAAATAAATGAACATTTAAAAAATTAAGAAGAGAAAAGAAAAAAGGAAAACATCATCAAAGTGTTTCCTTGTTCAGTCCCACACTTGCACCATTTGGCTTTCTCCCATCTACTCACCATCCTTAAGTCCCACTAGATGGAGTTTTTAAAAATTGAGACCTTGTTTGTTTTTTTTTTTTCTCCCCCATTGTTAACTCAAGCATGTAGTAGGTTATCAATACATATTTACTTAATAAATAGATTAAAATTGTATTTTATAGCATCTTGCTTTTAGGTGATATCTTAGTTAAAGTTAGATTTTTTAAGACTTAGAGTGTTGCCTCTCCCAAGACTGGCTACATTTCAATAGAAAACTCCTTCAGATCAAAAGGCTTTAAAGTCTAATTCTCTAGTCTCCAATGGTGAATGTCATGCATCACAGGAAACAATGAGAGAAGGATTTGTTGCAAGCCTCTGTAACTCCTCTTAAATCATACCACCATGGAAGACACCAACTCACAAGGCTAGATGTGTTCATTTCTCTGACGCAGAGGGCTGGGGTACCGGTCTAATCCTTCCTTTGTACAGTCATTCAGTAAATAGACATGGAGCAGCTACTTGGTGCCTACTTATATTTGCCACATGCACACTTGCTAATGAACTGTGAAGTTAGTGAAGTACATCACCCAAATTCTTGAATTATTTGCAGTTCAAACAGTTGCGTGCAAAGAAAAATGTGGGAGAACTAAGGTTTGGGGCTTGCAAATCCTTGGATCATGTCAACACACCTGAGTATTTCTAGTGAAAGCATTCATCTGAAGATTATTTTACTCGGTTCTCCATTTTTTTTTTTACATTTTTTATGGTTTACATATTTCTTTTCTAAAATTTAAATTTTAGTGGCACCTGGTTGGTTCAGTCATGAGAACATGTGACTCTTGATCTCAGGGATGTGAGTTTGAGCCCCACATTGAGGGTAGAGATTATTGAAAAAAAAACAAAAAAAACAAAAAAAACTTAAAACAATAAAATTCAAATTTCAAAAGATAGATTCCAATTTCTCAGAAAACCAAGGTGAGAAGACTAAAACAACTTTTTAAGAATTTCTTGAACAGCATTTCATTATAGTACACGTGATAGTGTATATGATAAAATGATATTAAGAAAGATTGTACATTTAAGAGACAACTAACAGAAATATATGTTCTACAGTCATCTAATTTTCTGTAGAATTTTGACTTCTTTGTATTGTTGCAAAACTTAAACAGGACATGTCATTCTTTTTTTTTGAAATGAATTAATTAATTATTTTAATGTCTATTTTTAAAAAATTTTTTTTAACGTTTATTTATTTTTGAGACAGAGAGAGACAGCATGAACAGGAGAGGGGCAGAGAGAGAGGGAGACAGAATCCGAAACAGGCTCCAGGCCCTGAGTGGTCAGCACAGAGCCCGACGAGGGGCTTGAACTCACGGACCGTGAGATCATGACCTGAGCTGAAGTCGGACACTTAACCGACCAAGCCACCCAGGCGCCCCTTTAATGTCTATTTTTTGAGAGAGAAAGACAGAGCATGAGTGGGGGAGGGGCAGAGAGAGAGGGAGACACAGAATCTGAAGCAGGTTCCAGGCTCCAAGCTGTCAGCCCAGAGCCCCATGTGGGGCTCTTGAAATAGTGAACCATGACATCATGACCTGAGCCGGAGTCGGACACTCAACTAACTGACTGAGCCACCCAGGAGCACCCCCAAAAAGACACGTCATTCTTTTTCTTCTTTCCCTCCCTTCTTTCTATACTCTCTCAATATATGTAATAAAATATTTTCCTACCAAAGCTCCATTCCAGATGGGGCAAGCAATCCAGACATTCCATCCTGTGAACCAAAGCTTGTAAGAAAAGACAGGGAAGAAAGCGATAACTCCAGAGAATACACTGAGAGTCCCCAGAGAAATGAGAATTCGGCCAGCAGCCTGGGATAGGCTCTGCATCTTCTCTGTGACTTGGGTCCTGGATCTCAAAGATATTTTGTTACCAAAACATGAGGGTATGTCAGGCCTCAGTAAACAGAAGTTTCTTGGAGACAGTAGACATGACGCATGTGGACTGTTGATCTACTTGGAAACAAGCTTGCATTTGTTTCACCAAAGATAGTGAATTGTAATGAAGTAATCCTTGACATAAATTTGATACAATTAATTCTAATACTAGTTTCCTGAGAGAAAGAGAAAGAGAGAGAGAGAGAGAGGGAGGGAGAGGGAGAAGTCATTCCTTGTTTTGGATTTCAGCCTCCATTCCCTTCATTCTGCCCTGTCGTGGGGAGTGCCCACTTCCTGGCTTAATCAGATTCAAAGGCTTGCTGACTGAGCTAATTGTTTCTCAACTCAACCTGCCTGGTGGTTCCAGCATAAAGCCAACATCCTTTGTGCACAATAGATCCACATTCCCAGCACAATTTCCCACAAAACAAAGTAAAAATAAGCACTCTGATCACTTTTCATTACATTTAATTTCAATGATTTCAAGCAAACGCAAAACCTCTCCCCATTGTTCAAAGTTCAGTTCTATTACCATACTTTTGAAGTTTTGATAAAGATTTTTGACACGGTTTCATTCCCAAAGGGGCATACGCTTCATCATGGAGTTCTGTCTTGTTTTCTCGAAACCAGTTTCATCTTAGGTGTTTTATTATTAATTCAATTATCAAGTAGAGGACGAAGGTGGAAGTGTATACAGTTGTAAAATGCACTTTGAGCAGTAACTTATTAGTCGGATGAAATACCAATCTCCGATCATTCTTTTTTCTTAATTTTTTTTTTTTTATCGCGAGTCCACCCGCCGCTGCCACCAGCCCCCGCCCTCCCCCCCTCGGGGTATCCCCCCTTGGGCTGCTCCCCCTCAGCCTGCCTCACCTCACAACCACCACCATGACCGCAGCCGCCACGGCCCCTACTCTCCAATCATTCTTGAATCATAATTCAATTCAATAATTAGACGTTGGGCTTATGTACATTGAAGCGATTGCAAAAGGCTTATCTCTTAATTTCTCATGTATTTGAGAAAGTGGTATGTATTTGCTTTTGACTAATAGGACACGTTTGTTTCTTCTAAGATAATAATCTGAAAACACAGACCGTTTTCTGAAGATAGCTGAATAATTTTCCTGTTCTATATTGATACTCTTTCTTTTAAATGAGATGATGAAAAATAATTTTATGAATGGAAATGCAGTGGTTTAGAACATAGATTTTGGTATGAGACAGAGCTAGGATCCATTATCTGCCAGGTATGTGTCCTTGGGCAAGGGCAATTTACTTAACTTTCTGGGTCTTTCTTCATATGGGAATAAAATTAGTGTTTATCTCACCGAGTGGTGATTAAAAAAAGTAAATGAGCCAATGCATGTAAAATTCTCAGCACCGAGCTCTGTATAGCAAAGAAGCTTAGTTATCTCCCTATTATTACGTTGGGCGGTCCATCTTTGGGGTTCTTTCAGCATGGGACAGAGGCACAGTCATTACTGTTGCTTTTATGCATCAACTTACAGACAGTAGGTTTGACTCTTCCTGATCAATATGGTAAAACTCCTAAAGGATCCTTGCATGAACGGTGAGGAGGGAAGCTTCTCTCTGATTCTCTGCCTTTTTCTTTCCGTGTTTTGGCCTTCTATAGCTATTCCACAGTGTGACCCAGATTTTGAAGCAGTGGCTTTCTTGGATATACAGGATCCAGGAAATCACCTCAGGCTTTCTGCAATAGCCGTTATTTCCCATCTTCTGTCAACATTGTGGGAGGATATTCTCTCTCTCTTTTGTTCCTAATGCCACTAGGTAAGTTCCACAAGGGCAGAGGCCTTCCAAGTCTTTTACAAGCCCTAGATGTGTAAGATGTTCCCAACACCTAGAATTGTGTCTGGCTCAGAATAGATACTTAATACACATTTGTGGAACAAATGAACTAATACTTTGGACCTTGTAGCTGTGCACTTGGGCCCTGAGCGTCTGCCCCAGCATAGAGGTAAGTGTGTCCACTATGCCACACATAGTGCTAACCACCGAGTGCTAGCCACTCTGTGCTAATCCTAGTGTTGCCCTTGCTACAGAGGGAAGGGGTCTGGACTGAGGAAAGACTTGTTTGTGTTAGTATCTGGTTTGGGCTGTTTTGACTTTTTCCTTTACTTTTTATCTCAAGGTTATAGCTACATGGTATGTCAATATACTGTGGGTCAGATCACTCTCCCCTGTTTGCGTGTTTGGAAAATAAAGACTGTTGAAATACTCATGTTAAACAGTACAAAGATGGCAAACAAAGAGAATATTTTTTGTTTTAATCTGGGGGGGCTTTTTTAGGGTTTGTAACACTGGCAGGCTAACCCTGATACTGCCAGTGTGACTTATAAACCTGAATTTATTCGTGATTAGAAGAATTGTTGCCCCTTAATGTGAAGAAGAAAAGGGACAGAGGTAGAACCAGGGATTTTTCCCAGCCACACGTTTCCGCAGGAATCTACCCGCACCAGCTTCCTTAAAGCAAAGAGACTTGCAGAGAAGGCAGCTAATTGGAAAGGAGAGAGTGTAATTCTGCTTGTGACCAGGGCTTCCTCTCAGATGGGCCATGTCTTCTGTGTTCCTGGTGTCTGCAGCCAGCAAGGCTCACAGGGCCCCCCGCCACCTCCTGTCCCCCTCCAGCGCCCCCTGCCTCCCATTTGGCACCACAGGAAGGGGGTGTGCAATCAATCCTCCTTGGAGGCTGCTTTGCAGACCCTACCTTCCCCCTTACCTAGGGGGATCCAGCAGTCTTTGCTCAGGAAAGAATGGCAGAGGTTGTGCCAAATTCCTCTTCAATCCAGCTTTGCCACTGAAAAAGAAAAAAAAAAAAAAAAAAAAAGAAAGAAAGAAATGTAACCTAAATCCCCCCGAAAGGGTGGGATAATGTCAGCAATGCTGAAGGAGAGAAGCTGATTTGGACACTCTCTACCTCTTTACATGTGAACCCTAGAAATAGCTCTGCATGCATCTTGTTCTGTTTTTTTTTTTTTTTTTTTTTTTTAAGTAGGTCTCAAAGTTACAGAAAGGGGACTGTTTTTGTCAAGGTAAAAGAAAACAGACCTCTAAACAAGAGATGAAATTAAAATGCTTTATTGTCCCAGCAGCTTCAGATGATTAGCTTCATTTGTTTACATATTGGAGAGGTAGCTCCGGTAGCAGAAAGAGCATGAACTTTGACATCAGAAAGACCCGGGTTTGATACTAAGGATTTCATCTAATATATACAAAAGGAATGACAAAATTAGAAAATTAACACTCTGCTACCCCCCTTGTGCTTGGGATTCAAGCACAATGGAAAAGGATACTCTTACAGCGGAAAATATGGCGGTCACCACCTTAACCAAGTGATCAAACTTTGTATCACCAATACCAGGAGAAATTGACATCAGTGCCTCCTGATATGATGCAATGGAAGTCTACACTGTCACCTGAATAGTGTTTTGGGCAAAAATGTTTGGCCTGAATCTAATCACAAAGAAACAATCAGACAAATTCGGGTTATGGGCACATTTACGAAGCAGTAGCCTGGACTCTTCAAAATTGTCCATGTCATGAAAGGTAATAACATATTACTGAGACAATTGGAAAAATTTAAATATGCATTTAATATTGGATAACAGTGTATCAATGCTGAGTATCTTGGGAGAATGAATGGCATGATATTTATATAAAAGAATGTCCCATTGGTGAAACTAGTTTAGTGTTTCTTATGCTTTTTTCAGCTTTTCTATAGGTACAAAAATTTTAAATTGAACGGTGAGGAAAAAAAAAAGCAAATTCATTAACTGTGTAAAATGAAAGGTCTAACTTTTATTCAGACATATGGCTACAACTGGCTCAATAATCCTTGACAGTATGGATGAATGCAGGTCACAGTATAAGGACTGTAAGGAAAAATCCACTGCCTGCCTTCAACACCAACATGGAGCCCGTCTTCTTAGAATAGGGACAATGGAACAGGTATGTTAGCTTATACTGTGAAGATATATCGTTCATGCGGACCCAGTGATGAGTATCTTCTATATACTCTTTTGTCTTTCCAGCTATTCAAGTGTCTTAACAGCATAAAAACCTTCCTAATGATCATTCATTTGCTTCTGCTTTTTACTAACCATTTGACTTCAACTTTGAGTGAACCCTCTCTTCTCATAATGGCTTGGGGTTTAAGGAGAGCAAAGTTCAATTTTTATCATCCCTAACTGGGAATTGTCAAATTTAAAGCCTTCCAATCTGCAAGATGTTTGGACCCAAATGGAGATTTGTGCATCAACTTGTACTTACCTAATTTAGATTTTATCTGCCTTTTGTATATCTGACCCCCGAATGTGTTTTGAAATCATCTGGAATTTATCAGAATTTTCCCATGTTTTTGCAGAGCAAAACAACTTAAGTGTGTCGCGGCAAACTTGTGCAGCTCGCTGTCAGTTTGCTCTCCCGAGCCTTGCAGCTGCAAGGAAATGCTCTTATTGGCAGGCTTGACCTCGCCAGGCAGCCTCCCACAGGCTACTGTGGAGATGGTCTGTCCTTGGAAAGGCTGCTCCTATCTTGTTTAATCATGGAGACAGAGGAGCCACAGATAGAACTGAGATTGTGGCAGCGGCTGTGATTGATTGGTGCTTTGGCCACCAAGGAGCGGGGAAGAAACTAAGAAAACAGGAAGAGAGAAACAGTGGGGGTGTCTGGGGAAGAGAGGTGGAGAGAAGATGGAGAGGAAAGAAGGACAACAAGAGGGGAGTCAGAACATAGAAGAAAACATTCCCGAAGCCAAAAACAGCTTCTTGCGTCACTCACAGATCCAAAGCCTGGGTCTGGACAGAGTTGATTCCAGGACAGAGGACCGATGGAAACCACGGGCCATTCATGTACATTTTACAAAAGATATTTGTAGGGTGGACAAAAGGGAAATAAATAGAGAGAAAGGGCAAAGGAGCAGAATGAGAGAGAAGGAACTCTATGCAACCTGAAATGTTCTCAGATTATGCTTGTTTTTAAGTTGATTTCAGGGACAGACCTTGAAATCCTCTTAGACAGGAAATGTATACTCATTTAGTTCCTTCTCTTGGCATTTTTGAAAAAGGAAAGAACCAAATTGCTCTGTGAGAAACTAAACCCACGTTTGGATCCAATTATATCCATGCAATAAGCAAAAGAGAGGGAGGAACGGTGAGGATGGCTTCACTACCGTTGTCATTGTTTTTCCCATTTTACAGATGACAAAGCTGAGGTTCTGAGGTGTTAAATAACAAAGGTGACACAACCAATCAGCATTTGAATCCTGGCTTTGAATCTGGGGATGCTTGACTCTGAAGCTGGTAATTTTTGTTCTTCACTACCAGGTCAGTTTACAGATGTACTACATCTTGTAAAACATATATGCATATGTGAAAATTGAACCATGAAGCATACCAAAGCTGCATACCAGGGTTGTACTCAAACCAAGAACATGATAGGAAGGGAGATGATGCTGCGTATCCACAGAGGAGACAGTTTTAGAACTGCTGATTCTACTCCCAGTTAGGGAGAGAGAGAGGGAGGGAGCGAGAGATTCTTCGTTATTTCATTTTACAAAATTAGAACAAAGGGGAAAACTAAAACCAAAGTTTCATTTCTATGTACTGAAGTAGAAATCCGAATTTCTATCTAGAGCATTGCTGTGCCTTGTTTTCCATCTTTCAGTGCTTCATGCGGGGGCTCTTGCCCTTAGTGTGGAGATGATGGCTGTTGCACGCATTGTTCCCGAATGGCTGGCCAAGGGTGGAGGCTAAAACAAATGAATAAGATGGGGGAGCAGCATAATGCAGTAGGGAAAGACCACGGCTGTGTGACCTTGAGTAAATCAAAACCTCTCACAATCTTGGTGTTCTTCTCGGCAACATGTGGAGGTTAGACTAGATAATTTTTAAGATTCCTTCCATATCTAAGATGCCGTGACTTGAAAGAAATCCCAAGGGAGCTAAACTGCCTGCGTGGCCCAAATGCCTGTCTCTAAGAAGCCTTTATCAGTAAAAATGCTATCTCCTTGAGGGCTGGGAACCACCAGCTAGATCCACTTCTGTCTGGTATAAGCGAAGGGAACAAACCAAGCACTGCACACTGTCTATTGGCCAATTGGATTTTTGCTGGAGAGATTTCACCTAGAGTTCCTCTATGGAGGCCTCACTTTGCCCTCCTGGCACACCAATAGACAGCCCTGAGCCAGCATCCGCCAGCTGGATAATTAACAGCCTTTGAGTAACAAATTGGTGATCTCAGCCCAGCCCTGGTGACTGTGTCATAAAATAATTAAAACTTGTCAACCAACACAGCAGAGGCCAAGAAGGGAAAGGATTGAAGGAACGTAAAGCCAAATCGCTCTTCTTTTCCAGCTCCTTGAAAAGGGATGAAAAGCCGGGAGGCAACTGGTACCATTAGGAGCCATGGAGTACCTCGTGTAGATAAATAGATTGATGAGAATTAAGTGAGGCTCTGGACATGCAGGGAACTCAAAGATAAATCCCCATCCACTAGCTGAGAGTGGCTAGGTAGGGTTAACCTCTCTAAACCAGCTTCTGATTGGCCAGGAAACAGAGTCCTTACTCTACTCTCCAAGCAATGGTTAAAATATCAGGAACCTCACTTTTCTGTATGCTCATAATACAAGAAAGCAAGGTGAGCTAAGATGGTACAAACACTTGATTCATTCCCACAATTCATCCAGGTCTCTGCTCAAAAAGCCCCTCATCACAGACCTTTCTCATCAATCTCTTCCCCCATCCCTCTATTGAGCTTAATTTTTATCATCTGACTTTATTCTTCATAGCTCTTGCCTTATTTGTTAGCTGTGTGTCTTCTCGACTAAAATGAAAGCTCCATGAAGGCAAAGACTTTGTTTTGTTCCCTGTTACATTCCAGAGCCAAGAATAATACCTGGCCCATAGTAGATGCTTAGGAAGTACTGATGAATGAATGAATGAATGAATGAATGAAACTGCTTTTATCTAGACCATTTTGCTGAGAAAGCTGGCTCCTCAGGGCTTCACTTGGAAACATTTAATATCTTGGTACCTTAAATCTCTCCATTCCCTCTCCATGAAAATCCACATAGAAACACAAAGAAAATCTTCCAGGTTGACTCTCTGAGCTGTGAGACCGCACTGCAGATACATGTGCATTGTATGTGAATATATAGGAGAGGTGTGCCCATCCTGGGATTATTTTAACCTTGCTCTACCAGCATGTGACAAACATCCACATGACTCTGTGTTAAATAGAGGAAGAAACAAGGCCACAGATGAACCGCGTGAGTCTAGCAAGAACTTCCGCCTCTGGGAGAAAGCTCGAATGTGCCTTTTAATCCACGGTGATGCCAACTTTTAAAGCGGCTCATATTCACAGGGATCTATCTAATTGAATGATCTTTATGCATCTCTGTCTATTCAAGGGTTTCATCTACTTCTTTATCTGGCTGCTTTTCATAGATAACAAGTGTCTTCTCCTACTCTATAGAAAAATGAAATAGTGCAGATA
Source organism: Panthera leo (assembly GCF_018350215.1). Classification (NCBI taxonomy): domain Eukaryota; kingdom Metazoa; phylum Chordata; class Mammalia; order Carnivora; family Felidae; genus Panthera; species Panthera leo. The sequence goes on from NC_056687.1 coordinate 94,156,312, forward strand.
TGAAAATTTGTACTCATGAGAAGTGGATTATACAAACTTATGCTTGTAGCATATTTCCATTCAGATGATATTGTGATCTTTTCTGAGATAGGACAACTGGTAAACTAAGTGCATCCTTTTGACATAAGGAGTTGGGTAGCATAGTATAAACACCTACTTTTACCAGATGATGCTATCATTTGTGTACACAAAGGCCCACACTTTCCTTTCTCTTTCAACAATGCAGATACCCTGCCCTGGTTTTTATTTATTTATATATTTATTTTAAAGAGGAGAAAAAGGCATTTCTAGATACTTCCCCATCTCATTGTCCCAGTACATAAGCCTTTCTATTTCTTCCTCATGATCCACACAAAGCTAATTGACATTAAAGATAAAAGCTCGGCCTAAGCAAGCCTCCTTTACCCAACTGACAAGTTCACTAAAAAACATGTGGGGCAATAAGAATGAAAAGTACATAGTAATGACCCAACTAGAGAATTGCAGAATGGAATGGGACCTGAGAGATCAGCCAGTCCATGCCTGTCATTTCACAGACTAATTCCATGGTCAAAATACCAATACAGAAAGCTGTCTAACTGCAACCTTAACGTAATTTAATAAGCCAGTTGTGACCACTGATCTTTCTGCTATATCTACATTTAGCACTAGGTGTTGCTCTACCGCTAGTTAAAGTCAGATTTCTTTGATACGCAGCAGGAGCTGAGCCTCCTAATTTGAGTTCTGTTCTGCAAAGGCTGAGTTTTTAAGACGATACCCTGCTGGTATTTGCTATGTTTCATTGAACCGGCTTCATTTAAACGGTGCAGCTTTGGCATACTGCATCTACCGAAACAGCCACTCTGCAAAGGAGTGATCAATACATGCCAGGGAAAGGCTACTCCAAAGTCAAATTTTTCAAATTGTCCTAATTCAAATATTTACTTAAACTCTGTTTTTATATTATGTGCAATGCAAGGGGAATGACATTGTTGCTGTGTGTTTCCTGGAACTGACTGTCTGCTACAAGGCCACAGATAAAGTTTGTTTATAGAAAAACAAAATATGAAAAAAAAAGTTTAGCACTCTTCTATTTGGGGTTTAATACTCCCACACATACCAAAGGGGAGGAAGGACAACTCTCTAGAACCTTTCTTTCCCCAGGGCAACAGAGGACAGAAATGCTTTAACCCCCTCTAGTGACAGATGCATCATTACTTATATTAGTTCAGTTCTTCAATTTGAATGGCAATACCGTAGGGAGAAACAGGTCCTGCTTTAAGAATCTCATAGTTTTTGGGGAGCCTGGGTAGCTCAGTCAGTTGAGTGTCCGACTTCAGCTCAGGTCATGATCTCATGGTCCATGAGTTTGAGCCCCGTGTTGGGCTCTGTACTGACAGCTCAGAGCCTGGAGCCTGCTTCCAATTCTGTGTCTTCCTCTGTCTCTGGCCCTCCCCCACTCACACTCTGTCTATCTTTGTCTCAAAATAAACATTAAAAAAAAAAAAAATTTCATAGTTTTTCCTAAATTTTCAACTCACCTTTAAGTTTTAAAGGGAATACAATTCAACTATTAAGTATGAATCTTTGACATCATTACTCAGTTGTTTCAACTTGGATAAATTTGATATAAGCTCAGCATAAACGTTCAAGTTCCACAGGTCACACGTTATAATTATCTGATACTGAGTTTAAAATCGTCTGGATATGTGGAACAGAGCAATGTCTCGTATATTGTTGCTAAACTTTTTTTTTTCAGTTTTGGTTATTTGCCAATAATTATTTGTGTTACCAATAATCAGGCAATGATGCTAATAATAGTCGTAGATTTTTATTTTTATTTTTTTAATTTTTATTTATTTATTTTAAATATAATTTATTGTCAAATTGGTTTCCATACAACACCCAGTGCTCATCCCAACAAGTGCCGTCCTCCATGCCCAACAGTCCTAGATTTTCCTAGCAGAGAGGAAAGTGGAAGAAGGAAGCCAGAGTAGAAGCATCCTAATCCCATTACCAGGCTTAGCATAGCGGGAGAGAAGTAGTTAACACAAAGTTAGCTGCTAGGATCCATAATATAAACTCTTTGGTCTAGTCCTAAAGAGAGAGTTCCTTCCAATTTTTATAGTTCAGGCCTCAGGCTGAAAAAACTAAGGGCTTGGCTGAAGTTTGACTTTCTTATAAAATGTTCTTTTCAGCTTTCTCCCCAGCACAAATCAGCCTTTCTTTTCTGAAGATTCTATTTCCTTTACATCCTTTGAGGATAAAACTATGCTTTGTGGTTTTTAGACCATATTCACTTAGGATATTTAAAAACAGAGTGAATTCTACTGTTTCTTCCAATTCTCTCTTCACAGAGGTTCTCCTTTCCTCGCTCCTTATAGCATCGATGATCGCCTAGAGTGGTATCCATTGCTATTTTTGCACTTCATCTGTTACGCTCCATATGAAAGATGGGCAGCTTTTCAAAAGAGATAGGTCAGACTCCTGATCCACGTTCTTGTAAACTTGGGGTAAGAGGTGTTTATGTGTTAGGAAAATCGTCTATTTCCTATGAAAGAGAGGGACAGAAGAATTTTTGAAAGCGTCCATTTTGTAAATCATGTTTAGTGAGTGGCAGGAAGGAGAGGCACAATGTGGTAGACTCTGAGGAAGTTTCTGCCATCTTTAGTCAGACCCACTTCTGTATGGACCTTATATAGGTAAGTCCTCTGGTGTGTGTGTATGAGATAAGAAACAGTAAGACCTACGGAAATAGACTTATCATTTACTCGCACAGACATGCATACACAAATCACAAAACGCTTACCCTTTGCTTTTTTTTTCTTTTTTTGAGTTTTAAAATTTTATTTATTTTTGGGGGGAGCAGAGAGAGAGGGATAGAGAGAATCCCAAGCAGGCTGTGTTGTTGGCCAGAGCCCGATGTGGGGTTTGAACTCACGAATCACGAAATCAAGACCTGAGCTGAAATCAAGATTTGCATGCTTAACCAACTGAGCCACCCAGGTGTCCTTGTTTTTCTTAATGCTAACTGACCAAAGTATTTTTTTAAAAAATGCCATTGTATGAGTTCTTCTAATGTCATCTACTACTCTCTTCCATCCTTTTTTTTTTTTTTAAATTTTTGTTAATGTTTATTTTTGAGACAGAAAGAGACAAAGCACAAGCTGGGGAGGAGCAGAGAGAGAGGGAGACACAGAATCTGAAGCAGGATCAGAGCCTGATGTGGGGCTCGAACTCATGTGCTGGGAGATCATGACCTGAGCCAAAGTCAGATGCTTAACCTACGGAGCCACCCAGACGCCCCTTCTATCCTTCTTATTCTCTAGACAGGTTACATCTGTACAATTCCAAAAAGGTGAATATAACTCCTGCTTTTGCTTAAAAAAATTGTTTCCAGCCTCGCTTAACAGCCTTTATTTTAAGTTCGTTCCAAGAGTGAGACAAAAATCTCTCTACCAAAAGGAAAATAAAAGCCAAATTCCTATGCTTTTGCCTCATTTCATGTTTTATTATTCTATGTTCCCTAATAATACATTCTGTAAATATTGAAATGGGCACGTGTTCTGTGGACGGGAAGCAAGGCTATGCAGTTAACACAAGTCGTCATCTCCAGACGACGTCCATTTTAGGCCACGTGCAATTTATATATTTTTTTCTCCTCTCTTGATATAGAAAAAAAAGAGAAAAAAAAAACCCGAAAAACATTATAGAACCCAACTATATGCATTTTGAGGTCAATGAGTTTGATGCTCCCAGCGACGTCAGAGCTGGCCCGAACTGAAGCCTGGAGATGTGCTTGCTGAGGTCCACAAATGAGAAAATGTAGTGATGAGGGGAGACCATATTATTGCAAGGTGCTATACTTAAAAGCTTATGAAAGTATAGAAGTATTATTGATGTCTAGAAATGTTTGTGTACAACCAGCTAAGCCCACACACACTGTGAAGAAGTCATTGTATGTGTTTATAATAATAGCAATAAAAAAATCTCCCCAAATCTGCTTACCTTTTCCTTGTTAATTCTGAGTTAGACAGTCATTATAAGAAAGACGTTTCAAAGTGCATTTATACTTTTGTCGAGTGGAAGAAGTATTTACAACATAGGTTTAATTGTGTTTTCAAAAGTATAATAATTCCAGTCAGGCAAAATTTGTGTTCTATTTCCTTAGAGGAGATTTGCAACTTTTTTTGGGTGCACTTTCAACAAAAATTTTTTTAATGTTTATTTGTTTTTGAGAGGCAGAGAGAGACAGAGCATGAGCAGGGAGGGGCAGAGAGAGAGGGAGACACAGAATCCAAAGCAGGCTCCAGGCTCTGAGCTGTCAGCACAGAGCCCCACGCCAGGCTCGAACTCATGGACCATGAGATCATGACCTGAACCGAAGTCGGACACTTAACCAACTGAGCCATGCAGGTGCCCCTGGGGTGCACCTTTAAGGGTGCAAAAATTTTCCTTTTAAATACTGGCTTTAGAGTAACTTTGGAATGAACAACCCATAGGTTCTCCCTAACCTAAAGGAGGTGTTTGTAAACAGAGGACCTACCTCTATAGCACAAGTGAGTTATCTTTTATCAGCATTTTCTCATCATGAATGATAAGGGAATATGCTCTTTGATGTACATCAGTTTTCCCTTCAGATTTTTTTCCAAAATATTTCAAAACACTCTGATTTCCTAGGCCATACCATTTTCCTCTGACCTTACTCCCTCCTGCAGAATTCAGCCAGAGAATGGTCTCCTGTCTCCCTCTGGGAGTCTGCTACTCCTGCCACACAGGATCCCACACTCATTTCCTCCAGCTGCCTCTAGGTGGCCCTGGGCCCTGGGCCTTCACCCAGCAGCTGATGTGATGCTCCGCTGCATGTCCTTGGCAGATAGTGGGAGTATGGTCTAGTACATTATCTTTGGACGAGGACTCTGGCCTTGACTCTCCTTCCTCGGGAGTTGTCTTCCTCAGGGGACTCCTCAGTCTCACACAAATACAGCTGGCCCTGGAACCTCCCTAGGCTTGTCTGAATTTGCAACAGTTTAGGCCGGTCTGGGGGCCCTCTGTTACATAAAGATTGGGCTCTCGCTCCCAGTCATCAACTGTTTTGTGTTTAGTACTGTCTGACTCTATAGAAAGATAGGCAGGAAGGAGAGTGGGAAGAAAGGAAGAAGAAAAGAAGGAAAAGAAGAAAGAAGGGAAAGAAGAAAGAAAGAGAAAGAAAGACAAGAGAAAGAAAAGCAAAAAAGAAAGACAAGAAAGAAAGACAAAACAAAGAAAGACAAAAGAAAGACAAAGAAAAGTAAGGAAGAAAAGAACAGAAAGAAAAGAAAGAAATTTAAAAGGATGAAAGAAAAGGACTAGAAATAAAAATCCTAAGAGGTACACATTTCCTTCCTGTAAAAAAGGTTATTACGTACTTGGTTATAAGTATTCATAGCTAAATACACTGCAGATTTTATAATAAGATGACTAAATTAGAGCACATATCTAAATGCCAACTTAAAGACTTTTGGGAAACGGTCAATCAATACCAGTGAGGTTAACCAGAATCTCCTCTTATAGGAGATGTCATCGTAAAGAACACTTTCTCTACCTAGGACCAAATCCAGATTCATGGTTTTAGCAAATGAGAGTAGAAAACATCTTTTATCCATCAATCTCAAATTCAACTGGGAGCTGGGCTTTAGAAACAAGCTTAGCTTTAACAATTTTTGAAAGTCCTTGTGCAATATTTTGCACAAATACACTCAATGGGGAGGAAGTTACAAGTTCGGGAAATTGCAGAAAGGTATCTGTTCTTTAGCTGATCTAAGTATTGGGTCCAAACAAGTGCGTGGACTCCAAGAATACCAGCAGCCATAGTATTGGCCCACTGGCACTGGAAAATAGCTCCCAAATTCTCTGGGATGAGGGCCATCTCTCCTTTCCCCACTCCCCCACTCAATGCAATTGGGCCAGTAGGGCACAGATATGCAAGTGATGAAGGTTGCCCTCTAATCAGAGAATGGAGGAACAGTCCTCACCTTGTTCCAGGTGTGGCGTCTTCATTAAGGATGCCTAACGTCATGGTAGCTTTGGGCTAGGGAACCGGTGTTTGCAGATCTTCCCGAGCCTGCAGGCAGCTCAAGTTGTTGGTCTTGTACCTACTCTCTCTCCGGTTGCCTCCCATCCCAGGCGTGGAGAGCTGGTTTGCTGAACTGGACACATATTACTGCTTGGTATCTCAGTAATATAACCCACGCTGCTGTTCCTTTGAAGTTATTGTGAATCGTGCTTCTGATATCTTTCCCTCAGTTTCCAGCTGCAAATTTAATAAACACAAATTTGTTTTTTTCATGTAAGTTATTAGATGAAGCTATGTGGGGCCTTGTGGCAATTCGCTAAAGGCATTACTCTAGGTTGAGAGTCACACATTATGATAAACACTTTTTGGAGATTATTTAATCAATTTTGGTTCCACATAATAAAATAATCAGAAATACCATGTATATGTATTCTCCTGATTTATCCACTTAGTAGCTCTATCCAAATATTATATCAGGTTTATTTATGATAACTAATTTCTGGGGAACTCCTGCTGACTCATTGTGATTCTTCGTTATCTGAGAAAAATAATAATATTCATGAGTAGTTTTCTGTTTATAAAAGTAATAAGTGGCTCTTTGTAAACAGGTTTTTAACATAAATGCATTAAAGAGAAAACAAAAGCCACTCAAAATCTCACTACTTAGCACTGTAAACAATTTGGTTAACTGCCTCTCTATCTCCACTCTCATCTCTTGTCCTCTCCCATGAACACATTTTATTCAGTCCCTTCCACCATTCACTCTGTTATCTTCCCTTCCCCCCAGCTCAAAGAATTGGACAATAGTCACCTGGCACTTTGAGGGGATATGGGTACAACAAAACCAGAAAAAAAGGGTAAGAGAATTTTGATCCTTAATGTCAAAAGCTGCAGGACTAGCTGCAAAATAGAAATGTTCACATGCATACTTGCAGATTGAATATATATATATATATATATATATATATATATATATTTTTTTTTTTTTTTTTTTTTTTTTTTGAGAGAGAGAGAGAGAGAGAAAGCATGCATGTGAGTGGGGAGGGGCAGAGAAAGAGGGAGAGAGAATCTTGAGAAAGTTCCATGCCCAGCATGGGGCCCAACACGAGGCTGGACCTCATGACAGTGAGATCATGACCCGAGCCAAAATCAGGAGTCGGACACTTACCCGACTGAGCTACCCAGGCTCTCCTAAGAGTGAGTATTAGTGAACAGGTCAGAGGAATTCAAGGAAGGCTGAGGTGTAGACTTGGAGATATCACAGTCATGAAAGCCCTAGATCAAGAGAACACAGCCTCAGCCTGGCATCTGCACAAGGGAGCCATATGGGTGTCAAGTCAGTGCCCAGGTGTTCCTGCTGATGTCCAGTGGAAACCACCAGTCGTAGTGACCAGCCAACTGTCTTGACACAGTGCCCTCTTCAATGGCTCCAAATAATATCGGAGGAACAGATAACTTGATTAGCTTAAAGCCCTACCTGTATTAAATGACACCCAAGTAAAACCATTGTCATCTGCCCTCCAACATGTATGTCTAATCTGACATATGAACCAGAAGCCCAGCTTAAGATGGCTGTTGCCAGAACATCCCCCACTCTGAAGATAGTCTTTCTTCTTTCACCCATCAGAAGAAACTTCCATGCCACTCTCTCCCTGCTTTTTCCTCATTCTTCTTCCCTAGCATTTCCATTCATCAGCTGGTGAAGGTCAGTCTCTTTATCTGCACCTAAGCCCTGTCTACCTCTCCGGGTAGCATAAGGCTGTCCCTCTCTACCCTTGCACTGTACCTATTTTCTGGTCTCCGTTGTAACACTAATCTCTACTGCAGTACAGTAACTTTTTTTTTTAAGTTTATTTATTTATTTTGAGAGAGAGGCAGAAAGTGTAAGCAGGGAAGGGACAGAGAGAGAGACAGGGAGAGAGAGAATCCCAAGCCTGCTCTGGGCTGTCAGCACGGAGCCCGACACAGGGCTGGATCTCAAGAACTGTGAGATCATGACCTGAGCCGAAACCAAGAGTCAGACGTTTAACTGCCTGAGCCACCCAGGTGCCCCAACACTGTATCTTTTCATGATCTAATCTGGGCCCTCCACTAGAATGTAAGCTATAGGTTAGGGATTCTATTTTCTTATTGTCTCTCCAAACTATGCTTGGTGTTTAGCATAGGTTAGGTGTTCAACAAATTATGGCTGAACAATTAGTTCATTTTATCTAGAGTCACATTTTTTTGTTGTTGTTGAACACTGGAAACCAGTTTTCGTTTTTCAGTCTCCTGGTGATTCTCATATTCTTCCTGACTCTTCATTACCAAGCACAGACTCTGCAATTGCAACTACAATGTTTTTAGTGGCTGGAATGTCAAACACCTAGGTTTAGAAACTGGAAATTAGATGAGCTAAGAGTTCTCTAGGAAGAGAAATATTCTTTAAGAAATAGTCTTTTAAAATTTTTTTTTAATGTTTATTTTTGAAAGAGAGAGAGAGAGAGACAGAGTGCAAGCTAGGGAGGGGCAGAGAGAGAGGGAGACAGAATCTGAAGCAAGCTCCAGGCTCTGAGCTGTCAGCACAGGGCCTGATGCAGGTCTCCAACCCACAAACTGTGAGATCATGTGAGCTGAAGTTGGACACTTAACTGACTGAGCCATCCAGACGCCCTGGAAATAGTCTTTTAAATTTGAACTTAGTATTTATCATGAGTCCCCTTATTCAGGGCTTGACACTTAAAAAAATATTAGTATTTATTTTTGAGAGAGAGAGAGAGTAGAGGAGAGGCAGAGAGAGAGGGAGACACAGAATCTGAAGCAGGCTCCAGGCTCTGAGCTGTCAGGACAGAGCCCAATGGGGGGCTCAAACACAGAGACTGTGAGATCATGACCTGAGCCAAAGTTGAACGATTAACCTACTAAGCCACCCAGGCACCCCAGGGCTTGATACTTTCTAATAAAATTCTTACTTTTTTGAATTTTGGGTCCCTCTTTCCATCTATTCTATCTATACTTTGGAGGGCCAAGAAACTTCAAGAACATTCCTTGAATAGTCTCTTGCTATGTAATCACGTCAAAAATTTCTTTAGATGTTTTTTGAAATCTGCTTTTCTAATGTTTAGAGTTTGTGTGTGAGCATACTCAGGGTTCCCAATTTTTGGCGTGTTGTAAATGCTAAGAAAAAAAATAGACACTTTCTGATCTTAAATCGACAACCCAACTTTACAACTTAGGGAACTAGAAAAAGAAGAACAAACTAAACCCGAAGCTAGCAGAAGGAAGGAAATACTAAATTTTAGAGCAGAGATAAGTGAAATACAGACTGAAAAAAAAAAGGAGAAACTCAATGAAAACAAGTTTGGTTCTTTGAAAAGATCAACAAAATTGACAGCCTTTAGCTAGATGGACTAAGGGGAAAAAAAGCAAAATCACAATTACTAATATCAGAGATGAAAGTGGGGACATTACAATTGATTCTGCATTACTAGAATTATAAGAGAGTACTATGAACAATGTACATCAAAAATTGGATAACCTAGATAAAGTGAACAAATTACTAGAAACACAAAACCTACCCAAATGCAAAATGTGATATAATACATATTACATATGGTGGAATACTAGTCAGTCTTAAAAAGGAAGGAAGTTCTTGCTACAATATGCATGAAACTTTAGGACATTACCTTACGTAAAATAAGCCAGACCCCAAAAGCCAGTGCTCTACTAATTTTGGGTTTTGTTCTTTTTCTAATTAATTTGGGTGCAAGAGTAGATTATTTGAGATTTTTCCTGTTTCTTGAAGTAGGCCAGGATCCCTGTAAACTTCCCTCTTAGAACTGCTTTTTTTGTGTGTCCCAAAGACTTTGGAATTTTGTGTTTCCATTTTAATTTGTCTCAAGGTATTTTTAAAATTTTATCTTTGATTTCTTCATTGGTCCATTGGTTGTTTAGTAGCATGTTGTTTAGACTCTATGTGTTTATTTTTCTCCAGTTTTTTTTCTTTTAATTGATTTCTAGTTTCATACCATTGTGGTTGGAAAAGATACTTAATATAATTTCACTCTTCTTATATTTATTGAGACTCTTTTGTAGCCTAACATGTTCTGGAGAACATTCCAGGTGTACTTGAAAAGAATGTATATTCTGCTGTTTTGGGATGGAATGTTCTTTATATACCTGTTAAGTTCATCTGATCTAATGTATTGTTCAAAGCTACTGTTTCCTTATTAATTTTCCATCTGGATGATCTCTCCATTGATGTAAGTGGAGTGTTAAAGTCCCCTACTATTATTATATTACTGTCAGCTTCTCCTTTTATGTCTATTAATAATTGCTTTATGTATTTAGATTTTCCTAATGTTGGGTGCATAGATATTTATAATCGTTATATCCTCTTGCTGGATTGATCCCTTTATCATTATGCAATGCCCTTCTTTGTCTCTTGCTAGTTTGTTTGATTTTATTTTAAAACAAAACTTAAAATTTTTTTAGATGTCACCATGAGCCTAACATGGGGCTCAAACCTACAAAATGCAAGATCATGACCTGAGCTGAAATCAAGAGTCGGTTGCTTAACCAACTGAGCCACCTGGGCATTCCTGCTAGTTTGTTTTGAGGTTTATTTTGTCTGATATAAATATTGCTACCCCAGCTTCTTTGTTAGTTTGTTTCTATTGTGTGAAATCTTTTTCCATCTGTTCACTTTCAGTCTGTGTGTGTCTTTAGGTATGAAGATAGTCTCTTGTAGGCAGCATACAGATGGGTCTTGTTTTTCTATCCGTTCAGTCACCTTCTATCTTTCATATAGAGCCTATGATGGGGAGCATTTAGTCCATTTACATCTGAAGTAATTATTGATATGTATGCGCTTGTTACCATTTTGTTAATTGTTCCCGGTTATTTTTGTACTTTTTCCCCACTTCTCTTGCTTTCTTCACTTGTGATTTGATGACTTTCTTTGATGATATTCCCTGATTCCTTTCTATTTTTTGTTTATCTACTAATAGGTTTTTAGTTTGTGGTTACCATGAGGTTCATATATAACACCCTATAGATAGCAGTCTATTTTAGGTTTTAAGTCACTTAAGTTCAAACAGATTTTAAAAGCACTACATTTTTACTCCCTCACTGCAATTTATGAACTTGATGTCATATTTTACATCTTTTTATTTTATGTATTCCTTAACTAATTTTATAGAGATATAGCTATTTTACCACTTTTGTCCTTTAACTTTCATATAAGCTTTGGTTGTAAGTGATGAACTACTAACTTAATTACATGTTTGCTTTTACCAATGAAATTTTTTCTTTCATAAGTTTCTTATTTCTACTTATGGCTTTTTCTTTTCCACTTAAAGAAGTCTCCTTAATATTTTGTGTAAGGCTGGTTTAGTGGTGATAAATTCCTCTAACTTTTCTGTGTCTGGGAAACTCTCTCTCCTCCAATTCTGAATAATAACATTGCCAGGAAGAGTATTCTTGGTGGTAAGTTTTTTCCTTTCAGCCCTTTGAATATGTCATACCTCTCCCTTCTAGCCTGCAGAGTTTCTGCTGAAAAATTAGCTGACAGCCTTATGGGTGTTCCCTTGTACATAACTAGTTGCTTCATTTTTTTTAACTTCTTTGAACAGATTTCAAGTTATTCATTGTTGTCTTCAATATTTTATGTGCAACATTTTGGTGATACATATGTAATTTGTGTAAAATTTAAAATTTACATTGCTTACTATCCATATGCTGTATTTGGTGTATGGCTAGCTGAATTATATAAAAACAAAACTCTAAGAAAAAACAGAAATTAGTATATTTCTCATTTTTAACTATGGAATCTAAGTTGCATTTTAACATTTATTGCAAAAATTAATCTCTGTTAAGTGCTAGCCTAACAGACTTCTTAAAGTTTTGTAAACAAAATTATGAGAAGAGATTTCTTGGTGTGTATATATTCTATATTAATCAACCTATTTTCATAAGGTTGAAGCCTATAGAAATTACTTTATAGTGATTAACTGAAAAAATAGGATTAATATAAGGAATACTCTGCTTATAATTTATTTATTACCTATAAATCAGAATTTCTGAGAGCAAACATTAAACTATACAACCCAAGAAAAATAACTGGACTTACAATTTTCTGAAGAGTAGGAAGAAAATATTATTTATTTATTTATTTATAAATAAAGTTGTTTTTAAAAAAATTTAAATGTTTTATTATTTATTTTTGAGAGAGAGAGAGAGAGAGAGAGAGAGAGCCAGCCGGGGAGGGGCAGAGAGAGAGAGGGAGACACAGAATCTGAAGCAGGCTGCAGGCTCTGATCTGTCATCACAGAGCCCGATATGGGGCTGGAACTCACGAATCATGAGATCATGACCTGAGCTGAAGTTGGACACTTTATCGACTGAGCCACCCAGGCGCCCAAGAAGAAAACTGTTCTAATAAAATATTTTGGTAAATGCAGGTATCCTCCCTCCAGTTTCTATTGAAGTAAAAATAATTACAATAATGTGAAGAAAACAATATGGCAACCAAGCATCAGCAAATAATTATGGAAGATGCATAAATCAAGTTGTGGGAGAATGTAAGGAACAAGTGTTACAGCAAATTACACAGTGTTGGAGGCTTGCTATACAGTTGGAGGAAAGAATGAATGTTTTTATAATGTCTGGGTTTCTGTTGGATTCTGTTTTAATTAAATGCAAACAGTAATGTTTGAGTTTCACTTAAGCAGTGGTAATCAGCAGAAGTCATACTGCCTGTCTCACCAGAATATTTTGGAAATGGGGCAGGTACATTTTTGATCAACAATGATTAGGGGCCATTTACTGGCATGTGATGGGTACAGGCCAGGGATGCTAGAGGTCTGCTGTGTGTGCAATGATTTTGTACAATGAAGAGTCGTTCTTTGTCCCACACAACTTCCAAAGGTTTTATTGGACATTCATGTAGGTGAAAAATCTGCTAATTATTTGAGCCTAGAACCTAAACTCTGTTTAAAAAAAAAACAAAACTTTTTTTAAAACATTTTTATTTGTTTTTGAGAGACAGAGAGAGACAGAGCACAAGTGGGAGAAGGGCAGAGAGAGAGGGAGACACAGAATCTGAAGCAGGCTCCAGGTTCTGAGCTGTCAGCACAGAGCCTGATGCGGGGGCTCGAATCCACCAACTGTGAGGTCATGACCTGAGCCGAAGTCAGACACTTAACTTACTGAGTCACCCAGGTGCCCCTAACCTAAACTCTGTTTTATGTATACATTCAAAATATTGCTTTCACACTTTTCATATACACTGCATTTTTTGGAGAATGTAACCAGTGTCCAAACTGAGGAAAAATTGTTTGGAACTTTGCTAAGAGTTGTTTACCAACAACTCTGGTTCATTCAACAGTCATGAACTGATTGTTTATAACTCACTTGGCAGCAAAATCTGACCTGAATTTATTTGAGGCTATTTGGAAAATTATGTTACCCATGGCAACACCTTTATCAGTCAACAGTTGTAACTGTCACACTTAAATGTCACTATAAAGAAATTGTGTTAACCCTTCCTATTCAAAGTGTCCAGCTTTAAGGGGACCAGTAGCACTATAATCACTTAGGAACTTACTAGAAATGCCCGGTCCTAGACCTCTGAAATCAGAATCCACATTTTAACAAGAGCCGCAGGTGACGTGTATACACATCAAAATTTGAGAAGCAATTTTGTAGCAGTATTTGGATGGAAATTTGTCTTAAACAAAAATGTATTCACCAAAGGCAATACCAGCCCCTGATCTTTTTTTTTTTTTTTTTAATTTTTTTTAACGTTTATTTATTTTTGAGACAGAGAGAGACAGAGCATGAACGGGGGAGGGTCAGAGAGAGGGGGACACAGAATCTGAAACAGGCTCCAGGCTCTGAGCTGACAGCACAGAGCCCGACACGGGGCTCGAACCCACGGACCTTGAGATCGTGACCTGAGCTGAAGTCGGCCGATTAACCGACTGAGCCACCCAGGTGCCCCCAGCCCCTGATCTTTTTATTTATGTCTTCTAGTGTGGTTTGTCTGAGAATTTTACATATTGAGAGATAGTCTATTTTATTATAATTTACTTTCTCTTACTTCTCCCTTATTGTCAATACATTATACGTAGTTTTTGAAACTACAAATTAATTCCATTTTAAGATAATAGAGGGGATACTGTCATAATAAAAAGGGCGTGTTGCTCTGATAGGGCTGGGAGCTACTGAATAATGGAAAGATGTACTGATGGAGAAAAATATATTCCCAACATATATGAATTCCATAACAAAAACAGTGTTTTATGGAAAAACTGTGTCAAAATAACCACTGGTGGAAGAGCTGCTTTGTCTAGAATAAAATTTGGATTCTGGGATAAAGATACAGAGATAGCTTCAAAAATAAATGTATTCGCGGCATCATTCAGAGGCAAGAAGCTCTTGCTGTAAAGAAACTGAAGCTAAAGTGTACAAATTGCTACAAGATGTTGCTGATAGAGATAATAGTATAAAAGCCAGATCTTTAAACTATTGTAAACCGTTTACTGTTCTTAGTAGAGATGATGAGTGATGGTGAAAACATTTTGTATCATGGACAAGGTCTCCAATTTTATCTATCATAGCTGACTACCTTTCAGAATTGTCCAATTTAAAGGAACTACATGTTCTTTTTTTTTTTTTTTTTTAACGTTTATTTATTTTTGAGACAGAGAGAGATAGAGCATGAACGGGGGAGGGCCAGAGAGAGAGGGAGACACAGAATCCGAAACAGGCTAGGCTCTGAGCTGTCAGCACAGAGCCCGACGCGGGGCTCGAACCCACGAACTGCGAGATCGTGACCTGAGCTGAAGTCGGATGCTTAGCCAACTGAGCCACCCAGGCGCCCCTACATGTTCTTATTTTTAAAAACACTAGTGTCCACATTCTGTCTTTTCTGTGATAACAAGTGCCTAGCAATTCCAGGATCATACAGCAGAATTTTAAAATACACTGTGCCTTCAAAATAAAAGTGCCACTTTAATAGCAAGTGGGAGTTCCTACTTTTGAAGAAAACTTGGTGGTGTGATCATGATAGAAGACTTTGCAAAATGCCTCCTTCCTGATTGATTTCAGAAAACTTGTCACCTATACAAATGGTCACATCTGCCCACTTTTAAAAACTTGGAAGTAGACTTTACTAATTTATGTTAAAAACCTTCCCCCAAATGACTATCAAATGGTGTCTTAGCTCACTTGTTAAATACACTTGCTAAAACTATAAAAATGCAACATCTCTGATTAGTTGGCAAAAACAAACAAAAACTGTCCCCTAAGATATTGAATGAATTGGTAGACTAGGAAAAGGCTATTGACTGCAAAGTCTATTCATTTCTGTTTTAATTCAGGTCCCTGATGCCTTACCCACAATTCTAAAACTCAAAAAACTTTGAACACCCAAAGTTTTGTTCGTAACTCATTTGACAGCAAAACTCATTCTGCATTGACGTAAGGCTTTTTACAGTCTTTATTTTTCCATGCAGTAGCTTACTCACATCTTTTGCTGCAGAAATACAAGGTGTTCAGTATGGGGTGCAATCCCAGGCCTTGCTGGGGGTGCAACATAATATGTGCTCTATGAATTTTCTAAAAATTTATAAAATTCTGAGTATCTTAATTTTTTCTGTTCCTAAGGGTTTTGGAGCTTGTGGGCCTGTGCAGATTCCCAGAAGTGAATATGAGATGAGTAAAGGACTGGAAAGTAATTCTGACGATATGCAGGGGTCTTTTGCATTGTATTTTAAAGGCAAGGATCTATAACCCTGAAATTTGTTCCCTGAATTTTTATTGTTATAAGGATAGTGACGTTATATCTCTGGGCAGAGGGCCTGTAAGCCTAAGTTAGCATGTAAGCCAAATAATTTGCCCTAATAAAGAAATCCTCCATTCATCCATCCATTCCACTTTGTTCTTACAGGAAAGTTCTGATTCTGGGGGACATCTCAGCTCAGCTGAAGCTGTGAGCTAAGAGATTTTTGAGATCTGTTTTTGCCAATCTGAGGTGTGAGGGTAGTGGGTGTCTTGACAGGCGTCATAAAACTAGCCTAAGACATTAGTTCTAAAGTGCACTTTAAAAAAATTAAAAAAAAATTTTTTTAATGTTTATTTATTTTTGAGGGAGAGAGAGACAGAGTGCGAGCCAGGGAGGGGCAGAGAGAGAGGGAGACACAGAATCTGAAGCAGGCTCCAGGCTCTGAGCTGTCAGCACAGGGCCTGATGCGGGGCTCGAACTCACAAACCGTGAGATCATGACCTGAGCTGAAGTCGGACGCTTAACCAACTGAGCCACCCAGGCACCCTGAAAGTGCACTTTTGATTCAACAGATTGTATAAATGTGAGAACCTATACCAGCAACAGTTTAGAGTGAATGCCCCTAGGATTGCATTTCTACTGGAAAATGAAAAATGATGCAGGGAGATGAAAATGTTTCCAAACTCCTTAGCTGTTAGCAAATGTTTGCCAAGAAAACACTTCCCTAATTCTCTGGAGGTTCTAAACGATTAGAAGGCACATGGGCAGGGGACCAAGTGGCTCTCACCCTGGGAAGTTTTGCCTTTCTTGCTATCACTAAAGAAACCTTTTGTAATAAGTCCTTCTATTTCTATTCTAAGTAAAAACATTTGCTGGTATAGCAAACATACCTTTTAAATCTAAACAGAACTAGGAAAAAATAAAGCCAAACCCATATTTACAGAAATATTTTTCTTAAAAAATGCAAAGAAGGCCAATTATAATGGAATAGAATGGTGTCTGAAACTAGATGATTTTGAGACTGAAGGTGTCCTATCTGATTTCAACCAGCACTGCAGTTAGGAACTAAAATGCTGAATTGGTTGTACGTTTATTTGGGTGAAGGCCGAGTCGAAAACTTGATGGGAGAGAAATCTGTCTGTAATTTTGAAATGGGAGCATGTATGGTACAGCAACTGGTCTAAGGGCGGTAGAACTGAGTCTTACAGGCAAAATTGCAAGAGCTCAAATTTACATTTCACAAACACATAGAACGTTCATCTAGCTGAAGATAAAATGCAACAGTGATATAACGAATTGGCTCCACTGATGCCTTTACTAATTCATCTCCCCGTGAACTGATACCCCTGCCAAATAAGGCTCATCCTGAATACTGGTTTTCCTGACTATTGGCTTCTTTGCTATCTGTACCAAGATGCAGAATCTGACCACTTCCAACACCTCCATGCCTCTCACTCAAGTATACCCTTGCTTGGACGGTTACTTTGTCTTCAAGCTTCTACCCTCCCCCCCATGCAGTCTATTCTCCATATAGTCGTCAGTATGGTCCTTCTGAAACAAGTTAGATTATGTCGTTCTTTGACTTGAAGCTTTCCACATCAATTAACACTAAATTCAAATTTCTTCCTTTTAGAAACTTGTTCCCTGTCGCCCGATTCCAGTTTTATTACTTTTCTCCTTGTTCACACCACTCTATTCACCTTCGCCTCCTTACCCTTTCATGAAAACACCAAACACATTTCTAGCTCACCGTCTCTGTACCTCCTAGTCCCTCTGCCTAGATGCTCTTTGCCCAGACATCTGACAGGCTTTCTCCTTTTGTTCTGCTCCAAGGTTATCTTATCAGAGAGGCCTTCACTGCCAATTTCCCCAACCCCACCCTGGCAGCTTTTTCCTTTACCCTGGTTTATGTTTTTTCATCGTACCCATCATCTCCTCTATATTGCATTCAGGTCTGTTTTCCTACAGAAAAGCAGAGGCTTCTTCTGTTCATGCAATATCCTTAGCTACTATAACGGTACCTGCAGCATAGTGGTTTTTCAGGATGTATGAATGGATAGATATTTAAATTTGATGTTGAGTGTGAAAGTCAAAAATACAGGAGTATGTTTGGATAAAATAGCTTTGAAAAAAAATTTTTTTTTTAATTATACGTTCCTAGAGCCATTACTTTTTTGAGATCATTTTTTACTGTGCAATTTATGGATTTTTTTTTGGAAACCAAGTACAGATGCTTTTATAGTTATTTACTTTTAAATGTTTATTTATTTTAAGAGAGGGCGAGAGAGAGAGCGAGCTGGGGAAGGTCAGAAGGAGAGGGAGAGGGCAAGAGAGAATCTCAAGCAGGCTCTGAGATGTCAGCACAGAGCCCGAGGGGAGGCTCAATTCCATGCACAGTGAGATCATGACTTGAGCCAAAATTATGAGCGGGGTGCTTAATCCACTGAACCACTCAGGTGCTCCCAAAGTTATTTTAGCACAATTGTAGCAATCAATTGACATACACTTGTTCTAAACAAATATTCACTCTTCCAAATTATTTCATATGTTTTCTTATTTAATAATCATCCTATCTCGTATGTATGTACAAATCCATGAAAATGAGTATCATTTCAAACAACAAGTAAACACTGAAAATACAGAGATATTTTAAACAAGTTATTAGACTTACTGAATGACTGTTGGATCAGAAAACCCTTCAAAGGGACTGGCTAAGGGTAACTGAGAAGATTCATCCCTGGTTGGGGCTGTAGGCGTCAAATGTGGCCCCTTTTTAAAGAGTCATGTACTAGATAGCTTACAAGCTGAACGTTATTGGGAGAAATTATAAAACATGAATGGTCCACAGAAAGCTAAAATGAAGATATAGAGACACAAAGCTTTAATATACTTTGGCAATATGCACTCTGTTCCTCATTCTCTCTTGAGATTTTTGGCCATAGACATGGTCATGTATTTTTTAATTAAATTAAATTAATTAATTAGGTCATGTGTTTTTAAAAACTTTAAGTCTTGATAAGTACACTGTTCTCTCATCTTTCTGTCACTGTTATGGTGCCTGACTTGATTTATGTCAGCAGGTGATCAATGATAAAATATCTTCCTCCGTACTCTGTTTTCAGAGTAGCTGTGTGCTGTGGTTAATTAGCATTAAGAATCAAACGTTTACAAATTAACAAACAAAGTAAATGGTTGCTAACCAGGGGACGGAAGGTGGACCGAAAGACACAGAAGTCCTGCAGGTTATGTCAGTGAGGATTACTGGGGGCAAACAATGGATGCAGACCCTTGGCTGTCTGAAAGAAAAGAGTACCGGGGCTTCATAGACTTAAGGCAAGGCTGGGAGCAGCAGATACTGAGGAAGTGCAGAAGGTTAAAAGCAAAAAAAAATCAGGAAGTAGGAAACTGTCTCTCACTGGGTCACCGGGGTCAGGGCCAAGTTGATGCTGGGGCTACAACTGCCTTTGCTCAGTGGGTCCCATCTCAAACATCACCTGCTTCCTTGTATGGTCCACCTGGCCTTTGAGGTAAATAAAGTGGTGGTGGGAATAGGGAGGAAGGATCTGCCCTTTGCTTTGGAGACTGCGGCACAAAATTGCTCTCTTGCTGAGACTATACACCTTTGGGGAGGGCTAATTCTCTATAAGAAAATGGAACTATCAGAAAAGATGATAGATGCTGGGCATCTTAAAATGACCTAGATGATTTGGACAGCAGTATACATATAAAAACACCATGAGGGAAAATCTAGGGGAACACAACTGTATGCAAATTTTAAAGAACAATCTGTAAATAATATGTGTATTAGCATTCATTATATTTTATAGTGTATTCTATAAGTAATATGTATATGTATATACATATAACATGTTTCTATTAAAAGCATTAATGAAAACTAACAAAAGAAATAATATGATAAGAAACAGGAAATGGACATGAATATATCATTGTCAGTAAATAGCACAAATAATAAACACAAAAAAATAGTGTTCATCATTATTGATTGTTGAATGAGTCCTGGTTAACACAAGATGTGATTTTGATCCATCACATTTTCAAATATAAGCAACTAATACTTAATAGTGGAAGGTGTTTTTACAGCATCTCACAGATCTTTGAAAATGTTTATAGATGTTGATTCAGTAGTTCCACTCTTAGGACTCTATCTCAAGAATTTAGGGATTTCGACAAAGATTGGTATTTACAATGTTCATTCCAGAATGTTTGTAAACTGTCCCAAAGCCTGGGAACATCCTAAAAGCCATCAGTAGGTGAAGAGATTTTAAAAAAATTATTGGAATATTCTTCCACCATTAAAAATCATATTTACAAAATTAGTGACAGTAAAAAATACTCAGTGAGACAAGGAGGATTCTGAATTGTACAGCATGATGATAATTTTGTAATGAACATTTGTTTAGGTATATAAAATGAACAAAAAAGAAATGCAGCAAACAATAACAGAAAAGAAATGTACCAACACACAATGGGTGTGTTAGGGGGGTTATAGATAATTTCAATAAAAAAAATTTGTTTTCTGTTATCTCCAAAACTTTGTATTTTTGTAAAATATACATGTGGAAATTATTAAAAATAGGCATATATCACTTTTATACTGAGAAGAAAAGATGAAAATTAGAGAGAATTTAGAATATCATTTGATAAAAATGTCAAATGTGTATCCAGATGGATATATAATAGGATCTTGTAGTCACTTTTTTCTTGACAACTCTGAAGACAGGCAAGATTTGGAAAAATAATAGCAACAACCAACAATCAGCAAACCTCTTGGGAAAACAGAAATAATTACATACAGAATCACAGTACACCTAAAACTTCTCTTTGGCAGTTCACAGCGTATGTTTGTCTATCAACAACATATGGCCTTTTACTATTTGATTCCTCCAGCACAGAGAAGCAGAAATTCAATTATTGTGAGGGCACTTAAATAATTTTATTTCTCATTATAGTTAATAGGAAGACCTATTGTTGTAGGTCAGTGCCAAATGTTTTAATGATGACACTTAGGAATTTGGGATGCAATTTTATAGCCTGCTGCTTCTCAATCAAAAGCATTACAATTTCTAAAGACAAGCTTGTAAGAGTGCAGTTAATTGTGTGTACAACACTTACCAAATCATCTGTGACTAATAAAACTTGAGAAAGAAGAGGAGGAAAGGATATTCAGTCTTTCAGTAACATGCTTGTCTTACACTTGCCAAACTCTTCTTAGGCAATACTCTGTTTGCTCAGAGAGCCATGTGTTTAATTGTAAAAAGCTGTCAGTATCCTAGGATTTAAAAGACATCAATCATTTCTGTCAACAAGGAAAGAGTGACGGCTTCGTGACTCTTCTATCATTAGGAAAAGATGTGCTCAAGAGAAAAAAATGTGGTCTAGGGAGGGATGAGCAACTATAGGTTACAGGGAAAAAGAGTTCCAGACTGCAATTTCACCCCCCGCCCCCTTCCCCTGGACTGGAATACGACATTTTTCATTTCATGTAATTCCATGTTTGCAGTAAGAAATTATGTAACTCATCCAGTCTCAGCTTTGCAATATCCACTAAGTGCTTTAAAGTAGCCATCCTTATTAACAGTTTGGTGTATGCTGGGCCGATTGCTTCCCTCCGTCTTGGCAGAATCCAATATTGTGTAATGAGGTTGGAGCTGGCCTATATTCAAAACTACATTCCAAAAGGCCTGTTGGTCAAGCCACAAGATAACTGGTTCTCTTTCTCTTAAGATTTTTATTCTAGGTGGACTAAAAACATAAAAATTGCCCTATTTGCACAGTTCCATGGGTAGATTGGGAATTTTCCATTTTATTCCCAACTTACTATCTTATGCTAAGATTTCTGAATTATACGCAGCTTCAGTTTTAGAGACATCAAGACACAAATTCCAGAATTCTGTGTTCTAAGTTGGGTGGCATCAGGCTGGATACTTCACTTTCCTGAGGCTCGGTTTCCTTACCTATCATTAGCAATAACACCAGTCTTGGAAGTTGGAAGAAGGCTTTATAGGTGATGTCAACAAGGCTCCTACTTCTTAACTATGTCACCTCAAGCAAATTATTTCCTCTTTCCAACCCGCGTTTCCCTACCTGCAAAAGGGCCACTCGTGGCTACCGGCTCCAGTAGGCGAGGGTATGTTAACACAGGCAAAGCTCCTGGAACGGGTGCCTGGGCACTTGGTGGCCTAAGAGCACCTGAGAATAACAGCAATAATGCTAGTGAACATTCCATAGGTTGATGAGGTTGAGTCACGAGACTCTGGGAGAAGAGAGAAGAAACGGGGAGGAGGACAGAGGCCCGGCCTCTGGAGCCCTTCGGCCCAGCCGTGGCGGCCAGCCTGAGCGGCAACGCACCCGGACCCGGCACCGCCTCGCCCCACCCCTGCCAAGCCAGGGCGAATCCGGGCGGCGAGTTCCGGGCGGCGGCGCAGCGCGGTGCCCCCTCAGGCCCTTCCTCCTCCCCTCCTCCCGCGCCTCCAGCTGTGCCAGCTGCGCCCGAGGCCCGAGAATCCGCCGTCACCGCGCAGGTGCCCGCGGCCGCCCTCGCCCTACAGGTAGGAGCCGCGCCGCGGCCGGGCGCGCCAGGCTCCCGCGGGCGTCTGGTTTCCGCTACTCTCGCGCTCCGTCCCTCCTCCCGTCGGCCCCGGGCAGCTGGCCGCTCCCCGCCCAACTTGGACGGGACCTTGGCAGAGGCGTCGGCGGCGGGCGCCAGAGCCCGGCGGCCCCGCGGGACCGGCCTCCCGGGAGGCCCCGGGGCCTCCTGTGCGCGCCTTCGGGCCCAGTTCTTGCAGAGTAGTTCTTACAAACTTCGGGCCGTGCTTTTGCCAGGGCGGGCGCTGCCTGGAGCGCAGAGCCGCGCGGGCGCCAGGGGAGGCTGGGGGCGTGCCCTTAGGGTGCGCCGCGGGCCTCGCCGGGGCAGTGGGGCTGGCGCCCCCGTGTCCTCTCGCGCCCGGGGTTCTCGTGCGCCGTGGGATGGCGGGGATGGCAGCGCGAGGGGACCAGCATCCCGGACCAACCAGGAAGTGCTGCGCTCGGAGGCTTGGAGCCCAGCCTGCCAGATGTACGGTGCCGGGCGTGTGGCCACACAGCTGCTTGCTGTGCGCCCACGAGGTGATGACGCTGGGGTGGGGCAAGGGCAAGGGCCCAGGAGCCCGTTGTGTGGTAAAGGGCTTGTTTTTCTGTCTCCAGCTCAAGGTGTTTGGGACCCAGGTCTCTGCTCCAGGAGCGGGGTGCTCCAAGCGTTGGGTAGGATTTTGTGACGCCCTTCAGAACTGCCCTTGTACAATCAGTCCAGAGCCACCGCCACGCCTATATTTGCTTCTTCTCCAAGTCTCAGGTTATTGCCTTCCTTCCTTCCTTCCTTCCTCTGTGAAGTACTACATTCAAGCAGATGCTTAAGGACCACAGGACTTCAGTGTTAGATCATCCCTAGGTCTTTCTCCAGAATGGAGAGTTCCATTAACTTTGTCTACCAGGTCTGCCAATTTCAGTTTAGATAACCCCTTGTGGGCCTTCTGAGGGCTTTTGGGAGACTAGGTACCTAGAGACCTCTGTGATTTAAAAGGGCTAATTTAGGGTGGTGTAATGAAAGCATAAAGAATGAAAAGAATCTACAGCTTGAACTGTTAACAGACACCACATTTACACACGGCGTTACATTTGAGTAAGGATTTCTTTCAGTATTAAATGTTTTGTTAACTTACATACAAGTGAACTTGTACCCAGGCTTTTAGCTTGAATTTGTATACAGCCTTTAAATGTTGCTTTGGGGACCTTTCAACTAACTCCCAGTCTAACCTTTCAACTAACTCCCAGTGTTAACTCCCAGTCTGTCTTTCCAAGATCCAGTATAACTCACAATCAATATAAGAAGCATGAGTAGTTAAGGATTTGTGGAAGATGTGTCTTTACCTTGTTTGTCCCCAATGTCAGAGTACTTACGAATTACAGTGGTAAGGGCTGTAAAACTCTCATAAAGGTTTGTTGATCTGCTTAAAACTAGGTAGTGGGAGACCCTTCTCCTTGTCTGATTAATTAACAAGTATATGTTTCTTTCTTTCTTTTTTTTTTTTTTTTTTTAAATCTTTTAATGTTTATTTATTTTGAGAGAGAGACAAAGCATGAACGGGGGTGGGTCAGAGAGAGAGGGAGACACAGAATCTGAAGCGGGCTCCAGGCTCTGAACGGTCAGTGCAGAGCTCGATGTGGGGCTGGAACTCATGAGCTGTGAGATCATGACGTGAGCCGAAGTCAGATGCTCAACCCATTGAGCCACCCAGGCCCCCCAATGAGTGTATGTTTCTTAGCTAAAACTAATTATGAAAACTCATTTATCTTTAACCCTTAAACAGAGTTTTTCTAAATTTTATTTTTATTGTGGTGAATACCTGACGTAAAATTTGCCATCTTAGCCATTTGTAAGCGTACAGTTAATAGCATTAAGTACTTTCTCGTTGTTGTCCTAGGATCACCACCATCCCTCCACAGAACACCTTTTGTCTTTCCCATAGGGTTTTCAAAACATTTTGATGACAGTGATTGTGCTGCAGGCTTTAGTTTTCTCATGATTCGAGGTTTGAGTTCCTTCCCATGGCTTTATAGAAATGCACTTTTTTTTTTTTTTAGAATTTATTTTGTTAGCCTGTCATTTTTTTTTTAATATAATTTATTCTCAAGTTAGCTATACATACAGTGTATACAATGCGCTCTTGGCTTTGGAAGTAGATTCCCATAATTCATCGCTTATATACAACACCCAGTGCTCATCCCAACAAGTGCCCTCCTCAATGACCGTCACCCATTTTCCCCTCTCCCCCACTCGCCCCTGCCCCCCTCCCCATCAAAATGTACTTTTAAAGAGGAAAGGTGAAAAGCCACAGCCAGTTTGTGTTTAGTAAATCTTATCTCCATCAGGACAGATCTGACACATTACTGTTTAAGAATAAGCTGGTAAAAAAAAAAAAAAAATAAGAATAAGCTGGTGAGCTATTTAAATTTGCATATAAAGGTATTGTGAAGTCTAGCTATCCAGAGAGAGGAATCCGGGAGGTAGTTAGTTGTTATTGATAGTTTCCTCCCCTTCATATCTCACCTTAAATTGAAATACTTTTGGCTCCTTTAGCAGTGCAGTAGCCTGTATCAAAGGCATGCTTGAGCTCAGACGGTGGCACCTTTTTAGTGACTAGAAGCAGTTTTGACCAAGCTAACTGTTGGGTGTGGCGATTTCTTCTGCTCTCCAGGTGTCTACTAAACAATGATGCTCGAGGACTTAGCACATAAGACATGGCTCTTTAAACTCACAGTTGCTCTGAGTCATTGTATTCAGGAGACAGCTGTCACTGTGCCAGGCCTGGTTTTATGTTTACAATCCTTTCAATGTTAGCACCACACAATAAAATGTATTCTCCAGCTGGGGTGTGGATAAATGCTGTTGCAGAGTGAAAATGAGAAACTTGTAACCTAAATTTCCGGGAAGCCTGCGACTTTCCTGATTAGAAAAGGAATTGTACACATCATATCTTTTGCTGCAGTGGGAATGCATTCCAGTGTATTGGTTTCCCTAAATTCACAATGCAGTGTAAAATCTGGATCCCAGATGTTTTAGTGCTGGGTTATTAAACAACTGTATATGTTATGTAAGTGTTTCGTAGTGTCACAGGTTTTTTTTTTTTTCCTTTCTGTTATGAAATTTTCTTAATTTTTGAACTTGTTAAACAAACATTGCAGGTTAATTTTTGAATTTATTAAACAAACATTGCAGGGACAGAATAAAATGATTTATTTAATCAGTAGTTATGTAGCGCCTACTATGTGCCTGGCACTATTCTATGCATTTTACAAACATGAACACCTTTAATCCTCAAGATAACCATGTGAAATAGGTACCAATACCATCTCCCTTTTATAGATGAGGTAATTTGAAGCACAGAGAGATCATATAGCTAGCATATGGCAGAGCTGGGGTTCCATCTCTGGCAGCCTGAACCCAGAATTTGGGGCACTGCTGTCTCATCAGTAAAATATAACCTGAGATTCCACCCTCCTAACCAATAAACTTTTTTCAAGTTGTCATATTCCTATCTTGTATTTGTCCTTAGGGAGAAATAATTTGACATAACTGCAATCAGAGTGTAACTCAGAAAGTCGGTTCAACTCCCTTATTTTTCAGAAGAGGAAGTTAAGGTGGAGTTTGGTTAAGTTCAGGGCTGGGAGCCTTGGGGCAGAGTCCTGGAAACCTATTGGGCTAAGCCTTACTTCCTGATTGTGAGGAGGTTGGGATAGGGATCCTGGGAAAGTCTGGAGAGGCCAGGGTTTGTTTTGGGGAGGGCTGTATTTGCCAACCATGGGGGAAATGACCATTTTGGAGCTAACCTGCTCACTTAACTCCTAGGTTATGTCAGGGGTGCACAGAGCAGAAGCTTGTGGCCAACTGTGGGCCATGGGAAGTCTTGCTGCTTAGGGCTCCAGATCCCAGATTCCTTCTCCAGTTGCTGGTGGTGCTCGTGGCCCTGGGCTCCCCTCTGCATGAAGGGAGTAGTTTATTCTGTACTCAATCATGTTTTGAACTTTTTGGATCTCGAGTTGGGAACCTTTGGAAAGCCTCTGACGCACAAAAGAGAATCAGCCAAGAGCAATATGGAAATAAAAATAACTTCATTTAGTCTGTTCTTTTGTTAAGACACACACACACACACACACACACACACACACACACACACACATCTAAGGGCATAAACTGACAAACTTTGTACTAAGAACAGGAAAATCAAAGTTCAGTATTCAACAGGGATTTTTTTTCAAAGTGAGCTTTTATAGATAGTACATCTGGATGAAGGAGAATAAGGAATAAACATGGGAAAAGAAAAGTGGTGGGCAGGGAGGGAGAAACAAATGTAGAGAGGAGGAAGCGAAAGAGGGGGGCACAGAAGGACAGTGCTAAAACCTTGTCAGTTCCTACACAAGGCTGCGTTTTGGTGTGTTACCTCTTCATGCCCTTGGAGATGCCAGACGGAGTTGAAATTTATCTTTCCTTTGGTTTATCATGAAGTGACTTCAATGTTGCTTAAAACCATTGCTGATCAATAGAGGATGGGGAGGAGATACCCGGGGATACTTTAGCACTTGCTTGGGATCTTCATACCGATCCAGTCTGTTTTTCTCTATAGCACTTTGGTATGCGTGGACTTTATATAGAGCATGATCACTAGGAATAACTAGGTTTGCAATCTTTTTCTTTATTTCCTGTGTTTCCCATGAGAAGGTAAGATCCTTGGGGCCCTAGGCTATATATTTTTTTCATTTTTGTCTCTCCAGTGTCCATTATGGTGAACAATAGTTGTGAACCGAATGAAAAGGTGCATTTAATAGATGAATGAAGAAGGTATGATTCATTTCATTCAAAATGTATAGATATTTCCAGAAAAGAAGGTTTTTATGGCTAACGTTTTACTTCGTTATTTGTTCTCCTGTGCCGTTGAACCACTCTTACAAATACGTTTGTAGATGTGGAGTGAGCCGTCTGTGGAATTTAGCAACTGTGCTCAATTTTTTGGCCTTTAAAGTTTTTTTTTTTCAGTGTTCTGTACCCAAGTTTTGATGAAAGAGTCCTTTGAAATGAGATTGGAGAGGTAGCAATGGATTGGGATGGAGGTTCCATGGCTTGGAGCAGGAAAACACTTCCAGATATATGAGGGAGAGGGGATGTGACAATGCAGAACCCAAAGTGGGAAATTTGATAAATGGGGCTAAGAGTAGGAAAAACAACAAATTGAAGGTGAAATTTGACATTGTTTTAAAAATCTCACCATTGTTCCCACTTTGGAGTAAAAACCTGTAAGCTAAGCTAAGGGTAGAGGATTTGGAGATGAAGTATATTTGGGATGCTAACGTGATTGTGATGCCAAAAAGAACAACAACAATAAAGGCAGAGAAGGGGGGGGGGGTGGAATCCAGCCAGAATCCTATATCCTAAGGAAAAACCCACCTGTTGGGATACTTAAATATTTCAAAGCTAGGAACATGGAGCAAAGACTAACCCCAACTCTTACCTCCCCTCAATCCCAACACCGAGTTGCTACTCTTGTGACTGGAAATGCAGGGTGATGGGGCAGTGACTAAGCAAAGTAGGTCTGTGAGGCTTCTGAGGCACAGTTGGGCTCCACAAAGTCCTCACTGGGAAAGATAATGACTAGGGGCCTCAGCCTAGTGCCAGAGAGCTGGGATTCACAGCTGAGGACTCCAGCACCCTGTGGCCTAAGACAAGTAACATAAAAATCTTCTATGCCTTAATTTCTCCACTTGTAGAACAGGGATAAAAATAGTACCTATCTCATAGGATTGTTGTGAACAGCAAAACAATGCCTATAAAATGTTTAGCGTAGAGCCTGGAACATAGAAATGGCACAGTAAATGTTAGGCTCCCTTCTTTCACGCATTGCCCTCCCCTCCCTCCCAAATTGTTTAAGAGTGACATCCATAAATAACCGTGCAAATGGGAATTGCTGCTAGGACAGACATGGAGATGTAGCCCTATGGGAATAGGACTGAGGGACTGAGGGAGAAATTAATTTTTCCCGGGAGGAAATCTTGAATGAGAGTGGGATTCCATGAGACCCAGTGATGAGAAAGCAGTGGACAGATTTCTGGCTACAAAGCTGATTACAACTAGAGAGAATGAACTGTATGCCTTTGATAATTATTCTTTTGGGTGTATGTTTAAAAATTTTTTTTTAATGTTTGCTTATGAGAGAGAGAGAGAATGAACAGGGGAGGGGCAAAGAGAGGGAGACACAGAATCTGAAGCAGGCTCCAGGCTCTGGGATGTCAGCACAGAGCCCGACATGGGGCTTGAACTCATGAGCCATGAGATCATAACCTGAGCTGAAGTCAGATGTTCAACCAATTGAGCCACCCAGGTGCCCCTATTGGGGTGTATGTTTTGATGTTAGCTAGAAAATGTGATTTTTCTTTTTTTTTCTTTTTATAAAAATTTTTTTAAAATGTTTCATTTATTTGAGAGAGAGAGAGAGAGAGAGAGAGAGAGAGAGAGAGAGAAAGAGGATGAGCAGGGGAGGAGCAGAGAGAGAGGGAGACACAGAATCTGAAACAGTTTCCAGGCTCCAAGCTGTCCGCACAGAGCCTGATGCAGCACTCGAACACTGGAATGGCGAGATCATGACCTAGGCCGAAGTCGCTCACTTAACCAACTGAACCACCCAGGCACCCTGAAAATTTGATTTTTATTAATCCACTAGTGTAGCATGACATGTAATAGAGGAACCCTGATTCATTTAATAGAAGGATAGCATTTAATAGAAGCGTGATTCATTGCTCTTTACCAATGAGTATATGTATAGAGGTGTGATTTTTATTTTTATTTTTTTAAGTTTATTTATTTATTTTGAGAGAGAGAGGGAGAGAGAGGTGGCACAGGAGTAGGGAGGGGCAGAGAGAGAGAGAGAGAGAGAGAGAGAGAGAGAGAATCCCAAGCAGGCTCCATGTTCAGCACAGAGCCTGACATGGGGCCCAATCCCACAAACTGAGTCATGAGATCATGACCTGACTCATTTAACTGACTGAGCCACCCAGGCGCCCCTAGGGGTGTGTTTTTAAAATATATTTACAATTAAGAAGAACAATATACTTTCAAGATAAGAGTGAACTAGCTCATGCTATGTTGGCAAAACACCCTTCTTATCACATTCTCTTTTTTTTCCCCATCACGTTCTTTAGCTTCCCATTGTATGTGAGGAGGGCATCGCTGGCAGTGTAATGTTTATAGGGGTGTGGGTAATGCGTATCCACACAAATCATGAATGGAAGCAGAGACTGTCAATAATTTTGACCAGAAATTTTCACACTTAAAAAAAAATGATGGGTACCGTTCCCCACTCCCCAAGAACCACTTTTCTGAATGAGCTCTTCTGTGAAATCCCAGTATGTAAAATACCCAAAAGGAGAGCTGTTCTTATTGACAGTTCCTATGTGGGAACAGTGAGCTGGCTGCTTCTTCCAGCCTTCCCTCCCTGACTGCCACCTGGCACCAGCTGGCCCTCAGTCTGGAACCCCAGGGCTCCTAGGAGTAGATGTGAAGGCACTGCCATATCTTTATGGTAGGGAAGAGAAGACTAAGACACAAAAAGAGGAATGGAAAGGAAAGGCACTGGACTGCTCTTTCAAAGCTTTTGCCAGAGGTGTGCTAGAACTGGCTCACATGGAGACGTGATTTTTAAATGTCCCAGGATTTTGTGAGCCCGTTGTTAAAGGTGCCATGATGATGATGATGATGATGATGATGATGATGATTTTAGAGAGAGAGAGAGCACAAGTGTGGGAAAGGGGCAGAGGGAGAGAGAGAGAGAGAGAGAGAGAGAGAGAGAGAGAGAGAGAGAGAGAATCTTAAGTAGGCTCCTCACTCAGTACAGAGCCCAAAGCAGAGTTTGATCTCACGACCCTGGGATCATGACCTGAGCTGAAATCAAGAGTTAGACGCTCAACTGATTGAGCCACCCAGGCACCCCTAAAGATGCTATTATTAAAAATAAAATTATCTAAGATTTAGGTTTTATTGCATGAAATAAGTTATACTGAAAGCAAAGGCAATAAACACCACAAGTCCTCACTTACTGATTATATTCTACTAAATCTGTTATTTATGTCCTTGAAGTTGTTTACATATGTTGGTTCCGTATGGCAAAAATGCTGTAACTATTGCCCATCTTTTCTCAAAATGCGTGTTCAGTGACATCATGTTAGGAGCTTGAAACTGGCCATGGTTTGAATATTTACACCATGGAAATAGGCAGCAGTACAGTTAGGGCTTCTCCCCTGCCCTCAGCACACCACTGGCTTTACCCCTGTGGAATATAAAAGTTTCTTTACTCCCTCCTTCTTTCTTACTGTGACCAAAGAGACTTGCTCAGTTTTTTTCTGCTGTGATGGTTCTCAATTGGACATGTGGTTGGAGGGAAAGAAATACACCGACTTATACAATGTGCTTATCTGTCTTTTTTCTATTAGGTGGTACGATTGTGATTGGTTCCAAACATTTTAGATCACAACTGCATTCAATGTAATCCTTGACTCTATTCTTTTGCATAGGTAGGATTTTT
Organism: Panthera leo; assembly: GCF_018350215.1. Taxonomy (NCBI): domain Eukaryota; kingdom Metazoa; phylum Chordata; class Mammalia; order Carnivora; family Felidae; genus Panthera; species Panthera leo. The sequence goes on from NC_056687.1 coordinate 94,187,237, forward strand.
CTGACTCTACCCTATTCATACCCTAGTCTTCCCTCCCACCCACCCCCCCACCCCCCGATGCCCTCTCCCTACCCTCCATCACAGTCATTCTAAGGTCTGCCTAAACAAAATCACCTGGGAACTATTTAAACTCAGATTCCCAGGTTCTATCACATACCTACTAAATTGGGATGCTTGGGGAAGGGGGCTACTTGGTGAGTTCCCATTTCATGCACCTGCTTGGCCCTGTGGGCCCTTGCTGCCCAGCTCTGATGTCTCATTTACTCTGTTTAGTGTCAGGTCAGTTGGGCCACTGGGCCCTGGTCACATGGGAGCTTTGATTTTTATGTTTGGCCTCAAATTCTCATTCTGTGAAACTGCATTCAAAGGGTGACTCTTTGCCCCATAAATCTATTTGTCAGAATTCAGTTCTGTTAAGTCCTGGATTCCTGGCTAGGGGGAAAGCTCTGTGTAGCACAGGAAGGCTAACAGGGGAGTCGCGGGTGCTGGGTCTATCTCTGTTAGCCTTTGTGTTTGCCTTTCTGAACTGCAGTTGCCCATCCCTTGGGGTTGTCAGGAGGGTTCTGTTTCTGGAACACACCACATTGGGTTCCACCTGGAGGCCTTTGCATGACGCCATTCCCTCTGCCTGGAACGCCCTTCTCCTAAGTCCTTGCATGGCTTGTATCTTTTTAACATTTAGGTCCAAGACAAGATGTTCAAATGTCACCTCCCTACAAAAGCTTTCCCTGACCATGAAATCTGCTTCCTCACTCAGTCTGCATTGCTTTGCCCACAGACTCATCCCTCTTAGCCCTTATTACGGGTTATTTTCATCCCAGTACTTAGCCCTATCTGAATTCTTCCTTGTGTCTTGTTTTCTTGAATTTGGAGTTTTCTACAAAAGAATGTAAACTCTGTGACATCAGGGTCTTGCCTGGCACATAGTAGGTGCTCACTAATTACTTGTTGGCTGGATGCCTCTCCAAACTGCTATGTGAGTATATAATGGTAGCGTGAACCCTGGCTTCTCAGATGGCTCGACTGCTTTCCTAATTGTTCTTTTCTGAACTTGCAGATGTTATCATGTCTGTGGCAATGATTCTTTGTGGGGATATGACTGCCATTTGGAACAACGGTCACTCTTGACCAATGGGAAATAAAATCTGTAGCTTTCTACATGAAGGTCACCTTTCGTTTTCGGAGAGTTTATAAAGATTTGATTCAGCTGCATCCATTTGCCCTGTGGGTGAATGATCTATGACAGAATGGAGCAACAAAAACATAAAAGTGATGTAAAGTAAGCCTGATTAATTTTGGGAAACTCCTGTTTCCCCTAAAGTCTTTTTGAGTTCTACCAGGAGCCATTTGGGCGGGGTGATGAGAATTAGGGGGTGTGCATCCCTCTGTAAGACACCAAGAGACCAGAAATGCGTGTGGGAGAGGTTTGTCCCATCCCATCTCACCAGGCTTGACTAATGGTGAGGTAATTTTTGCAGATCTGTTGCCAAGAAGGCTAACAGAGTTGACAGTGAAAGCCATCACCCTGTGTTTGCAATGGCTCTTGGTCATGCTGGCATTGGAGAATTTATTAAGCAAAGTCCTTTGAGTGCTCAGCATGTGCTTGTGGGGGTAAGATGTGGTTCGGCCTGCCTGGAGCTTGTGGTCCAAGTCATTCAGTCCGCTGGAGTCAGGACTGTCCCACCATCTGGAATGGGCTGGCACTTGGTAATGATAACATGTTCCAGTTTTTCCACATAGTGGTTTTCAAACCGCTCTGTGTTTCAGGGGCAGGCTAGGATTGGAACTGGGGTGGGTTTGGAATGCAGAGAGCAGAGTTCTGGAACTTCTCTAAACCCCACTTTCTATAAAAGCATCTCATTAAAAGCTAATTTTGTATATTTTCCATTCAAAAAATAAGCTTTTTGTTCCAGATTTACAGAAAAGTTGCAAAGTTCCTCTGTTATTAACATCTTACATTGGAACGGTACATTTGTTAAAATTAACAAACTAATATTACTGCATTATTATTAACTTAAAGTCCATACCTTACTCAGATTTCCTTAGTTTTCCCCTAACATCCTTTCTTTTCCGTCTTCTCTTGGCGATGATTGTTTCTCAGACTTTTCTGTGTTTTTGATGTCTTTGGCTGTTTGAAGGGGTAGTGGTGTTTTGTAGAACATCCCTCAGTCGTAACTTTTATGATGTTTTTCTCCTGATTAGACTGGCATCATGGCTTTTGAGAGGAAAACCACAGAGGTAAAATACCACTCTCGTCGCATTGTATCAAGGACAAGAACACATTGTCACTTAGATTTTTCTTTATTTTTTGCAGGAGTAAAGTTAAAATGTAGGTATTTCAGGTGTTTTTTGGAGTGGTGGAGGTCAAAAGGCACCTTTTTCCCCTATTGTATACTGACTTTGCACTCAGTACTTTAAATTATTGCTGAGATCAGCTATAGGGAAAGTTGTAGTCATTTGTTTTTTAAAAATTCTTTAGGATGTGGAATAACGTACAGGGGTTTAAGAATAACGTTTGGCTTTCCCATCTCTTTTTCTTTAAATTCTCCTTAAATAAAAACTTTGAAAATGCTACTCAGCATCTTCTTACCCTTCTTACTGCTGGAAGAATGGTAGACTTGTTACAGGAAGCCTCACGCCAATCTTGCATGTTTTCTGTTTTCTAAAACAAATTTCCTATGTATAGCATTTTTCTCTGCTGAAGAATAAAATTAAATAAATTGTATATAAACCTATATATCACCTTTTTTAAAAAGCATCTAAAAGCCTATCATATCCTAACATGCTTACAGACCTGGCTTAAAATAAAGGAAAAGCATCCTAAAAATATTTCATTCCCTTTACTTCTTTTACTGTTACAGATTTTCTTTTGTATTTCATTAGTCAATTTTGTTCTAAAATTCGGGGCTTTAACGTATTCTTGTTTCTGTGCCAGTTCACACATACAGAAATACTTTAGAGAGTGGTTTTAGTCGTAGGCAAGTTCTCCTTTTTTAAAATCAAATTGGGGGCAATTATATGTGGAGACCAGATGACCTGGCCATTTGGGCCAGGTATTGGTTAGTGTTTCGGGGGGAGTGGGTTACCCATGTGGCCCCAGTGCTCTGATGCCCCATTGAGGACTCAGTCTTCCTACAGAGAGTATGAGGCCCATCTCAGCATGGCTGACCCCATAAGTGGCCAAGTGAACTCAGACCTATGAGTCAGTTCCCAGCAGGATCAAGCAATAGGCCCAGAGCTGGACCTTGACATCTGGCTAGAGAGGCATGATGGGTTTACTGCTGCAATCAAATAAAGAGTAACAGTATTAATTTTGAACATGTTGAGAAGTCATTATTGTATTGCATGATAATTAAGCACAAGTTAAGCATAAAGGACGAGCACTTCACTTGATCGACTATAATTAGAATTATTTTAACACAGTGGGGCACGTGGGTGGCTCAGTTGGTTAAGTGTATGATTCTCAATTCTTGGTTTCAACCCAGGTCATGATCTCACGGTTTTGTGCCTTCGAATCCCACATCAGGCTCTGTGCTGACAGTGTGGAGTCTGCTTGGGCTTCTCTCTCTCTCTCCCTCTCTCTTTACCCCTCCCTCACTCACACTCTCTCAAAGTAAATAATAAACTTAAAAAAAAAAATTTTAACACAGCCAGATCAGACATTCAATTCTCATTCTTTCTAATCAAACTGGTGCCTATATTCATACTGTCTTTTGATTCCACCCAGGATTTTTTTTCCCCATTTATTTGTTTCTTCACTAAGTCATAGACTTACTGATTCATCTGATTACTTCTAGGTAGTAAAATTTTCCTTACACAGTGATTTCCTGGGGCCAAGGACCTAGAGAGGCTATGAAATTTGTCCATAACTAAAATGACCATGTGTTCAATGAGCAGGAATGACCAGAAACAATGAATATAATTTCTCTTCATCATAGCACACAGATCAAGCTGGGTGTGGGGCAGGGATGGAGAGACACGGTTTTACATAAGGCCTAGGCTTCTTTAGCTTTGGAGTCTCTTCACCACAGCCCTCAGAGCTGATGTGCAAGGGAGGTGTCACTGCCCCAGGGCAGGGAGGATGGTGACACCCCCCACCCCCTCAACTGAGGGTCTTTAGGCCCTGAATTAGTCTGTGGCCTCACCAGCTACCCTGAAGCCTCTTCTCCTCAGAGGTTAGGCTTGAGGACATAGTTTCTCAAAACAGAGGCTTGGTTTTCTTCAAAATGTAGATCCACTGCTTAATGCTGCCAAAATGAGTTTAGAATTACATTAGCAGAGGATGTTTAAGTGATGGTAATTCACTGAGCACACTCTTCTCAGCTCTGCAATGCCTCCTACAGCATTGACCGGTCCTCTTTGATCTTATCCAGCCCACTTTCCTGCCTTTGCTGATTATATAACAAAAGGACAATCTTACTCGTGTGTGGGTGAGGTTACCTGGACTCAGTAGCCTGAGCACTTTCCCCTTCTCTTTAAAGTTTCTTTAGGTTTCACATTTTAAGGGGTCAGTGATACTTCCATTTATTTATCGTTTTACAAGTGAGTCATGAAAAAAATGGAAAATGGGTTTTCCCACGTGATGGCTCGCATGACAGCCATCACGAAACATAAGGAAGAATGGCACTTGAGGAGAAATAAGCCTTTAAGGATTCTAAAGATTGAAAGAAAAAGAATAAGCTCTCAAAAAATGTAGCCAACTTCAGGGTGCCTGGGTGGCTCAGTTGGTTAAGCGTCCAACTTTGGCTCAGGTCATGATCTCGCAGTTTGTGAATTTGAGCCCTGCATCGGGCTCTGTGCTAATAGCTCAGAGCCTGGAGCCTGCTTCAGATTCTGTGTCTCTCTCTTTCTCTGCCCTTCCCCCGTTCACTCTTTGTCTCTCTCATTCTCAAAAATAAACATTAAAAAAAAAATGTAGCCAACTTTAGTCAATTTTAAATAGGAGGCCCAAAATAAATAAGTGAGAAATTTAAAAACTTATTCACATTAGTAAATGCCAGCTTTTTTTCACATTATTAAGATATTTGCAGATGTTTTGGTCAAAAGCTGCTTACTTGAAAAATGCATTTAAAAGAAAGATAGCTACGATAGGGTACGTTTGTAAAAAGACAGCCTCCTGAGTCTGCCTCTAAAGCCATTCGGTGAGCATAATTTACTTTTTCAGTCCTGCGAGACGTTTGAGGAACACAGATTCAGTGGCTGATTATTCTTCAGTTCCTGCAGGATCTCTCCTTTCATACAAGCAGGACATCTCTAAGTCAGCCTTCTTGACTAGCTCCACCAACTCATCCTTTTGAAGTTACAGACCAAAAATGACGTGATTTGTACAATTTGTCATTCTTAGGTAATTTAAGTGCATTTTCTACAACACGTGGGTGTTTATGCGTGGACTTAAATGGTCTATATTCACAATTAGAGACTGTGGTCATGCTGGAAAGAACCATGGTCCGATATTCACGATACCCCCGAGTTCTTGTTTTGTCCCTGCAACTGACTTAGTGTGACCCTGGGCAATTTATTTCCGGAAATTCCACTAGTGCTCTTGTCTGTTTCAGGCCCTGCCTCCAGAGCTGGGATAAATGAACTGTAGTCCTAGTCACTACCCTCGGGGGATTTACGGTCTAGTTCAGTGGTTCTCACACTCCACTGCGCATCAGAATCCCCTGGAGGGCTCATCAGAACGGAGTGCTGAGCCTCACCCTAGAGTTTCTGATTCAGTAGGTCTGGGGCGGGCAGAAAATTTGCATTTCTAACAAGTTCCCAGATGATGCTGATGCTGCTGGTTTGGGGACCATGATTTGAGAACCACTGACCTAATGGTTTAGCTGACACATCAGTAACCACAATTCAAAGATTAATGCTGTGAAATAAGTACAAGTAATGTGGACAACAGGGTGTGGAGAAGTGGATCAAAAGATGAATGAACTGGAGATCTAAGAAGACCTAATGGAAGCAAGAGAGGTCAAGCAGGATCTTGGCAAGTGGATAAAGCCTTGACAGGTAGGGCATTTGGGGGATGGCACCATCCCAGTCCTTTGATGCGAGGATGTGTGTGGGAGCTAGGGAGAGTCTAGCGTCGGTGGGCTGAGTGTTGGTGTGGGGGAACAACAACCAGAAACAGATGGAATTGTTTCTGAGAGAAATGAGAGAATGAGAGAATGAGAATGAGAGAGCTAGAAAGTTAAACTAAACATGTTTTTAGTTTTTGGATCTTGTCAGCAAGGGAACAGCATGATCAGAGCCATGCTTAAGAATGGCACCACCTCTGGCATTGTGATGAATGGCTTTGGAAGTGACAGTGGTTTCAGGAATTATTGGGGCAGCTCGATCTCCAAGCAGGAGTGGAGCTGAAGAAGAGCGTGAAGGTGGGAAGGATACAGTGGTGGGATGGATCTATGCACAAGTCATAGATGTGGGAGTTGATTGGCTGCTGGGGATGAGGGAGGTGGAAAGGTCAAGAGAGACTGAGGATTCAAGTCTTGAGTTGTTGCGGAAGAAGGAGTGTGGACAGATAGATCCCTCAGAGAAAATAGATTGGATAAGAAAACAAACAGGTGGAACCTTGGTTTCTTTAGGAGGGCACTGGACCAGATGCCTTTTTAAAGGTCTCTTTTTGTTTGATTGTAATCACTGTTTTGGTTGCTTATTGTCTGAACATCACAGAATGTATTTGTGTGAAAAGCAAATGGCCTGTATGTAATAGGCACTAATTAATATATTTACTAATTGGTTGATCCTGGATAATCACTGGCTCGAAAATATTTACATCTGTAAGTAGTCTTCTTTTTGAACTTATAGTTTTGCTTAAAGTTTTCTAAGTATGTCGACTTGCTCTTTCTCCTATTTTATATACTATGCATGTGGACATTTTCTTCTTGTAATTCTATGCATGTATTTTAAATAACTATAGTAGATATTTTAAATCTTTTTGGCTTGTTCTCCTATTATAATACTCACAGCATATACTGGTATATTTGTGCACAAGCCTCTTTTTCCTCTGGATCATAAACTCCTTTTGAGTAAAGAACATGTCTGATTCATTTTTGTGTTTCTCACTGCACTCATCATGAGTGATTGTATAAAGGGGCCAGCAAATTTTGAGGAACTGGACTGAATCACTGAGTAAAAGTCAATTACTATCTGTTTCTTTAGTGAGAGATAAAATGGCTCAGGCAATAAAAAGTAGTAGTTTAAAGGGAATGGAAACCCGTGTATTTTGGGAGGTTGAAAGAGGAAACGATTCAGTAGACTTTCAGGACTAGAACGTAGCTATTCATGGACACAGTAGGAACCAGAAGCAGAAGCCCATACAAACCAGGACAGCTTTCAGATCTGTCTTAAATTAGCCATTGAAAACCTTGGGCCAGACCTTTCTACTCTGGGTCTCAATTTCTTCATTTGTAAGGTTGTGGATATAGTAAACTACAGAATTTTATGCCTCTCTGCATGCCCCTAGAATTCTAAGCAGGGAACAGCATGAGCAAAGCATCAGAGATGGAAAAGAGTATGTGTATTCTTTGTGACCAGGGTGTGACATGCTAGGAAATGAAGCGGGCGAGGTAGCTGGAGGCCCCGTTTCAGAAGGGCGTTACTGCTCAGATAAGAAGCGTGGGCTCTATCCTGTAGGAATGTCTGTGTGAAGCAGTTTAATTGGGAATGCTCTCTGGGAGCAGGAGTGAGGGACCAGGGAGAGTCATACCAGGAAGCAGGCATTATGGAGTTGGCTATTGCCAGGGGCAACTGATTGCTTGATTCCAGGGGATCGTCTTAGGAGAAGTCTTATGAAATGTATGTCAGCACAGCTCACCTGGAGAAGGTGAAGGGAGAAGCTTTTATCGATTTCTTGTCTCCCGTTGATTAAAGGCAGCTCCACTTTTTCACTGGCTACCCCTAGCCTGACTGCTAGGTGGGTTCCCCCGGGCACCTCATGAGGCAGTATTGGAGAAGCTTGGGCTGGAGAGGCCCTGTCAGTTTGCACTTAAACGAAGCTGGCCAGATTCTTCATGGGACTGGCTGCCATCACAATGGCAGGAATACGAGGTGAGTTTGAGAGGATTTAAAGCAGAGCATAAAAGGCAGCCGACCTAGGGAGCTATCAAGGGATTTTAAACAAAGGAATCACCTAGTCAGATTTCTGCAGTGGTGTGCTGGTAAATGTTTAACAACCAGCTCTACAGAAAAATAAATGTGCATGTGTGTATACATAAGTATGTATATATGTCTGTTTTAAAATGTCCTCACATAAAGGTTGTGTAGCACACCATTTACAAATAAATAATAAAACATACAATTTTCTTGATCATAAAGTCTGTTTAGCTAATTCAGTCTGACAGGTTTCTGTTGGGTTTATGCTGAACTCTTGTATTTATAGCCAACCTATGATTACAATTGATAAAAGAGGGTAGTTGATTTTTTCCTGTTACAGTATGGAGTAAGATCAAAGTGAAACAATGAAGGCATATCCCAGACCTTCACTTGTTCATTATGCATCTTTGTGAATTGGATAGTATTAGAAGAATTATTTCCTTAACTTTTCATTTAATTCACAACATAGTTACTACAGGCACCACATATTAACATTTTCTCCATCAGTTTAAAAAAAATTGTTTTTAACATTTATTTATTTTTGAGAGACAGAGCGAGATAGAGCACGAGTAGGGGAGGGGCATAGAGAGGGAGGAACATAGAATCCAAGGCAGGCTCCAGGCTCTGAGCTGTCAGCACAGAGCCCAACGCGGGGCTCAAACTCACGGACTGTGAGCTCATGACCTGAGCCGAAATTGAACGCTTAACCGACTGAGCCACCCGGGTGCCCCACTCCACCAGTTTTTTAAGGCTAGACAATCGACAAAACAAAAATCAGACTATGATTTAGGGTTTGTCAGTGTCCATGTGAAAACCCTCCCATTACAGCCAACTTCAAGTTGCTGTAGCACATTTCATGGTATTTTCACATGTGGGCAACATAGATCTAAATAACCTCAAGGTCATAGATCTTAGTGAAATGAATTAAAGTAGTCAAGAAGTGATGCATTTTAAGTACTTACTATCTTTGGGTTTAATATAATTTATTTCACTGTAAGTTTATATAATTTAGTCTCTCATAAATGTTATATTTAACAACTGATTCATAACATTTTTGAAAATTTACCAATGAGTTCTTAGGAGCCGGGATGAGCCAGCCTAGCACATGACTGGAGTTATAATTTTAGAAGATCACTTTTGTAGCGATCTGTAGAAATACTTTGAAAGGGGGTGTAGGGAAAAAGCATCTGAGTTATAGTAGGTATGAAAAGCAGAACACAGACGGGGAGAATGTCTTCAGACTCTACCGGCATGAGGATTCAAATGAAGTCAGGTTAATAGAGACAATGCAAATTTTACTGGTCTGTGTTCAAATGTGGATATGTAGGACCTTTATTAAGTCTCCTCCAGGTACTCTGGGAATGTTAGAGATATCTTACCTGTGCTTACAGAGCTTGTGTCCTTGGCTGTCTTTGGCTTTGGCTTCTTTGTTGATGACCACGGGCCAAAAGGATTTGAGAGTGAATCCCTACCCCTGCCATAGCTGTGGGTGCCTTCCTGGAGCCTGGGATCCATGCCAAGGAAGCCATGCGCCAGGCCTTATTTTCCTGTTTGCAAATCTGGGGGAGGAGACACTAGAAAGATTTTGGAACCTGGTGTGTGCCTCACATGCCTTGCATAAATTTGTGTCAAGGAGCCTGAAGTTGCTGGGTGTGTTTTTCTGTGACTCACAGAGGCAAGGGGGAAGATAGCCTTCTGCATTTCTTCAAGCAGCTGCTGACTGCAGCCCCTTTTCCCTCTGCTGGTTTGGCCCCCAGCAGTCACAGCGGTCTCCCTGTCCAAAGGCCCCCTTCTCCCCTTGCAGATTGGCTGGTGCAGATGAAGGCCTGAAGGCCAGGAGCCCCCTGATCCATCCACACAGATGGATGGATTTCATTTTTGGGTCATCCAGCCCCCACTACTCTTAGTAGAAAAGTAAGGTAGAGTAGATGCAAGTGTGGAAATGGCCTTTGGGTGCACGGTGGTGCCAGTAACTGAGGTGTGGAATATGGAGGGCGGTGCATGTGTGGCCGGGCTGTGGGAAAGGGAAAGAGGATGCAATTGAGGTGTGAGGCATATTTGAATTGTGCTCAGTTTTGAACTTGATAAACTAGGTGCCTCTGGAACAATAAGTTCAGTGGGTTGTGGACATTTGGGAGAAAGAGAGGAAAGAAATGGCGATATTGAGAGTAGTAAAGCGGGTGAAGCCGGATGGAGACAAACACCTCTCCTGTGAGAATGGTGAATGGGAGACATTGACAGGTAGACTAGCCAGAGCTCAGAACCCCAAGGAACACCAGTGTTCAGGAATGGTGTCAGGGGTGAGGGGCCCCAGAACCAGACGGGGAGGAATGTCCAGGCAACTCTGAACGGAAGGAAATGGCACAAAGGACCTGAGGCACCACCGCTGTGGCTCATGCTGGGAACAGTTCGGCCCATTGTGTTCACACTTACAGTTTCCCAAGTTTATCTATTCAGACTTATGATTATGTTAACTCAGCTCCTTTCCTCCCTCTGAAAAAAAGGAGTCAGAGACTCTGCAGTATCATAAACGACCCAGGGTCAGGAAGACCTCTGACACTTTTGCACCACGTCAATACTTTGATCCGGCCTTTTATAGTCCGTGTGAGGAGCAAACAAACTTACTTTAAGCTAAAGGGAAATGTCAACTTTTTCCTGTTTGATGTTTCTTGCTGTGTTTTCCATATTAATCACTTCATTTTCCCTTTGGTCATGGGCCTGATATTTTTTTTTTTCTCTCACATTTGTCATCTGCGTGGTATGTCAGGCAGTTTTTCACCCTGAGAGAGTGACGTGGTAGAGCTCAAGCAGGCAAGGCTACCACCAAAAGTGTGTGCGACCCTTGGTGGTTATGTTCATGAACATCCCAAAAGCCCAGGGCTACTGAACGGAATTATAGGCTTTGAAATGACCGTGTGGTTTCCATTCAGCAAAGAATCTACTCCAGGCATGTTCAAGGGTTGTTGGTTTGGGAGACGTTAGATGACTCCAACATGAAAAGGCAGAGCCTATCTAAAGGGATAGTAGAGTGAATTTTCTACATCACCAATCTGTCGAATAAGTGGATTTGGATGTGACCACAGGCTCGCCATATGAAATTCTACTCTATGGGAATGAAAGTTAGTGGCTTCGTGAAGACATTTAGTGCAGGCTGTGAAAACGTTCTCGTATTCTTTTGCCAGAGCATAGAAGCACGGAGAAATAAAGATGGACCTGCACTGTAACTGTTTGTCCGCTCTAATCCTCTTAAACACTTATGTGTCTCCATGCACATAGCGGTGGAATTAAATATAGCTATTCCTTCTAATGCACCAGCATGAATGTGTTAGTTTACTGCTCTGGGAAGAGGAAAACTGGAGAAAAAAGTCCTTGGATCAGTTAGGTATTGTGTTTAGCTACAAGTATCAGAGACCCACCCCAGATAGTGACTTTACGTGTCCTGTAAGAGCAGCCTGGAAGCACGCAGTTGTGAGCTGGCCTGATGGTTGTGGGCACCCCCAGCTGGTGGCTCTCTCCAGCTCTCCAGTCTGCTCTCTCCAGGTTATGGCCCTTGTCCAAGATGGCTGCTGGAGCGCCAAACCTCATGTTTACAGAGCAGGCAGAGGGTGAAGAGGGGGAAGATGGGCCTGCTGTCTCATGCCTCAGAGTTCCAGGACTCCTTACTTGTATCTCATTGGCCAGAGCTGAGGCACACTGGCCTAGCTGTGGCATTGTGTTTAATTCACTCCATCTCTAAATTATTATAAAACTCATTTTTTAAAATTAATTCACCTCCAATCTTCTGTTCTCCCATTGCATGAGATTGGGAGAGAGCTTATGGAATAGTCAGATTCTTTAGTGACAGAGCTAGTAGGTTACATGGATTAAGGGATTTATTATAAGGAATTGGCTTACTCAGTTGTGGGGCTTGCTAAGCATGCTTAAAATCCATAGGTCTTGAAATTCAGGCAGTCAAGAAGAGTATATCATGACCAGGCTGGAACCCCAAGAGCAGGAGCTAATGCTTGGAGTCTCTGAATTCAGGAAGGGTTTAAGTCTTTTTTTTTTTTTTTTTTTTAGAGCTTTCAGCTAATTATGTCAGTCCCACTCAGTATTTCTTTTTTTAAATTTTTTTTTTCAACGTTTTTTATTTATTTTTGGGACAGAGAGAGACAGAGCATGAACGGGGGAGGGGCAGAGAGAGAGGGAGACACAGAATGGGAAACAGGCTCCAGGCTCCAAGCTATCAGCCCAGAGCCTGACGCGGGGCTCGAACTCACGGACCGCGAGATCGTGACCTGGCTGAAGTCGGACGCTTAACCGACTGCGCCACCCAGGCGCCACCCAGGCGCCCCACCCCCCCCTCAGTATTTCCTTTGACTAAATTCAACTGATTACATACATCTGCAAAATCCCTTCACAGCAGCACTAAATTAGTAATTGACTGAATAACTGTGAAAAGGTGTGTGCTTGCTTTAAAAAGGCTGCTGCCTCGCTTCTTTCCTCTAGCACTCGTCAGAGAATATCCGTGGCCACCAACTCATGCTGGAAACATACAAGAAAGGTAATTTTGGGCATGTATTTAGCCTAGCCAAGTAGACACATCATAAAGTCATCATATGCCACAATTTAATTGTCACCTAGAGCGAGAGAGCTGGGGTGTTTCCTCATTTCTGATATTCTGGAAGAAGGTGGACTGATACCATCATTGGTAGCCAATAAGAGCCTGGTTTTGTGCATTTTAATTATTTTCCCTCTCTGTTTATTATAGATAGTTAAGACTTTATTTTTGATGTTTTCATTAAGCAAGTAAAGGGCTTTGAGGCTCATCAGCCACTGTGAACTCATCAGAGTTAACAGAACTTAAAATTTGCTTTTAAAACTAATGGCAAGATGTCCAATTTTTTTCATAGCACTAATTATTTTTCTCACCTGTACCTTTTTTGTCTTTTTGTAGATAGAGATATGAATGGTGCCTTTCATTCTTTATTCAAGCCAATAATAGCTTTTGTAACTATAGGAAAAATTAGGAGAATTGCAGATTTGTTTTTACTCATTAGATTCAGATGCTCACTAATCTATTATTGGAAGAGTCCTCTACATTGTTTTGTAAAATAATGGTTCTATTGATATATGGTTGACATATGATAAAGTTCACCTTTTTAGAGTGATTTTTAGTATATTCACAAAGTTTTGTATTAATTACCACTAATTCCAGAACTGCCATATTCTTTTGTATTAAATATAGACGTGAGTATCTTTAGACAGTGAAGAATTTGAAAAACTTAGTTCTGTTATCTGATTTAAATTCACTTGAAAAAAGAAATTGGTGACTTTTGGGAAGAGCAGAGTGACAAATGTTTGGGCTTAATTTTGTGGAAAGAATACACATAAAGTCTTCATTATGGGATTTTCTACCAAATTTAAGTATATTATTCCCTCAGATGTAATTCAGAATCGGGCCTTTCGTTCATTTGTTCAGCAAATATTTATTGAACTTTACTCTGTGCCAAGCTAGTGTCCAATGAGACTTTCTCAGAAACCTTGTGGTCAGGTGGGTGGAGGGATTGGTAAAGTCCCTGAGAGCCCAGGAGGCACGAAATTGCCAGAGCTAGTATAACCCATGAGTAGAGATTTCATAACTGTGGATTTTCAGGAGGGAACAGACTACAGGTTTTGAGAATACATCTGAACATTTCATGAGGAACCTAGATCTTCTTGGGGGCTGGTTTAACAGCAGATGGGAACAAAATTACTAAGGTCATAGACCTTAGTGGACATAGATTCTGAGAAGGGCAGTGAATGTTGCTGCAGTTAATGAGATATGAATTGAAGGGTTCCCACTGCGATGTGGTTTATATCCTTCCTCTCTGCTTAAACATAACCTATCAGAGAGGCCTTCCCTGGCCATCTTTCCAAAGTAGGACCTTGTCCTGCTCCATCACTCGCTCTGCTCTTTCTTCTGAGCTCTATGCTGTATGTTTGCTATTGCAGCCTCCCTCCCCACTGCTGCCAACAAGGACAGCCCCCTTAGAGCAGGTGCTGTGCTTTGTTTGCTGGGCTGTCTCCAATATAACGTCTAGTACCATGTCTGGCACATAGTGCTGATAAAGAATTGTTGCATGCATGAATGACCGATCTAAAAAAAAGTGTGTGACTTAAGAACCTCCCAAAGGTCCCACCTCCTACGTCCATTTATCTTTCGTGGTTATAAGTTCAACATCTGAGTTCAGGGGGGGACACAAACAATCAGACCATAGCAAGACCTTTTTTATAATGTGGCAGTCACGTGGCTTTATACACACATCCTCTCGACTTCGCTGTTTCTCCGCTCTGTGCCAAGATTCTCAGGGCCAGACCATGCCATGTGCTCTCTAGCCTTAGGGCTCTTTGAATAAGATGCCCTTCCTCCCTTGTCTACTTACAGATAAAAATATCCCATGCTTTCCTGAAGTCTTCCCTGACCACCCATTTTTCCTGCGTGCTGGATCACTTCTGCCCCCCTCTGTTGTTCACACAGCCCTTTCATGCACAGCTTTGTGGGTGCACAGCATACTTTTGTTGTTGGGCCACATAGGCAGCCTCCTTCATGAGTTTGCCAGCTTTTTGAGGACAGTGTCTGTCTTACTCATTTTGAATCCCCAGTGCCTAGCAGAGTGCATAACAGAGAGCAGGTATTCAGTAGATACCAGATGGGAGAAATAAAATTCAAATAAGCAGTCTTACTAATGGATGCAAACCAACCTCTATAAATGGCCACAGAGAATTTAAGTGCAGACAGAACCTTGGACTTGGCAGTAGAAGTATATAAATAGAACTCTAGGAAGTGGGAGCATCCTCGGAGGTGATGTGTTTTTGTGTATGTGGAGAACCACAGATCAGCAAATGTGTCAAAGCTATTTTTGTCTAGGACTGAACTGAGTTTCATCCTCATTTTGATGGTACTTTCCCGGGTCAGTGTTCAGGAGACATGAAAAGTTTTTTTAGAACCATTCAAAGAATGTGTAATCAAAGTTTGTTGTTTTGTTCTGTTTGTTGCTATGTTGTTTGTGTCTGCCGGGTTTTGTTCTTATTTGGGAAGTTAGAAAAGCAGAGGCAAGCTGTTTGGTTTCTTGACTGAATGGATTCAGCTGTATGAGTGATCAGAGCCTCCTGTGCATTAAAGGAAAGTTCATCCGTGCCGCCTCCCTGGTGTTGTCAGCCTGTGGGCCTGGCCTGGTTTCTCAGCAGTTGGTAAACTGATAATCCTGTTTATGTCTATCACCCATCGGCATCCTTCTTTTAGTCCTCACACAGAGAAAACGCAGGCGCACTCACAAACACAAAGGTTCCCTTTGTTCTTCAGGCTGGCAGTGATAATAATTAAAAAAATTGTTTTCTCTTTTTTTAGTCCCAATTTGTTCTTGTATTATCTGAATTTCATTCGATAATGAAAGAAAAGGTATTCCCTTTTCCGAAATGAAAATTCAGGCCCAATGAATTTGCTGCCTCATAGGAAGAGTCTGCCCTCACCCTGTATCAGCCTGTGCGGTTTATACTGGAAACACCACTGCCCCCTCCCTGAAATACACACCGTACCATGAACATCAACCACCACATCCATGAAGACCGTACCATGAACATTAAAAAGGGAAAAATATCCTTAATTTTTTTGGGGGGGCATGTTGACATCAGATACATTATAGTATGCAAATAGACTTTAGGTTCCTTTCCTGGTGCTTATTAAATTCATCCCCTTCTCACTTAGGTTAATATTATGGTTGTGAGGTTTTTCTTGGTTGCTGCATTTTGTCCTCAGTTCTTACAGTGTGAGAGAAGCATCAGCCACTTGGGGGCACCCAGGTATTTATTTAATGGAAAAAAAAAACCCAGCAGGAATTGCCAACAGAAAGTCATTTGATCTTAAGAAAAAAGGGTAAAAATACTCAATGCAGATAGGCCGTTTCAACATATCTAATTTGGAAAGTCAGTCTGTGTTGAACACAGATGACCATATTCTAAGGAAGGAAATTCACCAGACAGCCTAGTTTACTGTATACAGAGTCCGTAAAACCCTAGCCAGGTTCCTGTTAGTAGGTACTTCTGCACAGACCTGCAGCCTTGGGCATCTCAGAGAGAGACTAGCAGTGGAAAAGCAGAATGAGCTGTGAGAATTCAACTGTGAGCTTCCCCGGGGCCAAGACCACATTTTCTTACTCTCTGTGGTGTACTGGGGATGTGCATTCCATGACTGTTCAGTGAAGGGCTAGATGGATGCCTTGGGTGAATGTATAAGGAACAAAGAATGGATGGACAGAGAATGGAAGATTAAAGGCAATGATGACTTATTAATAAAGGGTTTAATTAACAGGAGACATAACCACAAGGCAATGCATGTATTGTAAGATATATTTGCCTGGCTAGAATATTTGCATGGGAGACCAGAATTGGTAGAGAAATTCCCATGTTACCTATTCTAGTTGAAATATTGTCAGGTTGAGCTTTGTATTAAATATGTGATATACATATATATACCTATATCATATATATGTGATATCTGATATATATATATATATCTGATATATATATATATATCAGATATATATATATAATATATGCATTTGAGTATGTAATCAAAATCACAGAAGCTCAAACAACACGAATGTTTAAATTATAATTTTTATGGTACCATCCAACATAAATTTAAGATTATAATGTTGCTTTGAGGCATAAGAGATTCTGAAATGCCTTTTGAATTCTTAAATAATAATTAATTATGTTAAGCATTTTTAGCGTTCTTACTTCTTTGCTCTATTCTAATTCCTTGAGAATTCAAGGCCCAAGTAACGGCTTCTGTGGCTCAGTTGCTTTATAAATCCCCAACCCAGTAATGGAGGGTCGGTCTGACCAGCCGTTTGAGATTGGCTCCAGCCTGGTTCTTGCTTCCTGAATCTTTTCTTTAGCTCTGCAGCTTCCAAAATGCACTATTATTAATTCAGCCAGGGGTGAATGAACCCTGCATATCTGCTGGAAATCAAACTCACTGGGACTGATGAAGACCAGGATACTATTTTATTTATTTAAGAAATTATTATTTCTGTGTAGTTGGGATCATTTATTGGTAGCTAGAATATTCTTATATTAGGAACACATGCCCTGAAGCCACATTAAGGTCACAAGGGTCCTTGGAGAGGGCAGAGCAAAGAGAGCTTGATGGCCTTAATCCTGAAGCACCATTTCCACGTTGGAAGTTCAATCCCAGAAGCATTTGAGTGTCTGTTGCATGTAAAGGAAAGGGAGCCGCTGTTGAACCCTTTCTATGCAGCAAGCATTGTGCTTGGTGCTTTTCCACATTTGATTTTAGCATGCTTGTGGCACTTAAATCACTGTGGAATGTGTAGGGCTGAAGGAAGCAGCCTCTGTCCTCAAGGACATTCTAGACCTGTGTTGTCTAGTTTGATAAGGATATGTGTGGCTATCAAGCACTGGAAATGTGGCCAGTCCAAGCTGAGGTGTGTTTTAAGTGTAAAATGTACACTGGGTTTCTAAGATTGAGCACAAAAGAAATGTAAAATATGTCCTTAATAATTTTTGTATGGATCATATGTTGAAATTACATAGTATATTGGATATAAATTAGGTTAATAAAATGTCATGAAATTATTTTCACTTGTTTACTTTTACTTTTTAAAAACTGTTTATTTCTTTTGAGAGAGAGAGAGAGAGAGAGAGCGCGCATGAGTGCAAGAGCGGGCAGAGAGAGGGAGAGACAGAATCCCAAGCAGGCACCATGCTGTCAGCACGGAGCCCAATGCAGGGCTTAATCTCACCGAGCCACCCAGGTTCACATCTATGACCCACACTGTATATCTGATGGACAGTGCTGTTGTATAGGTAAGGCACGTATATAAATTGTTGGAACCTCATCATGGGCATTTCAGTTGGGGTAAACTTTTTGAAGGATAATTTGGCAGTAGCCCACGATTAAAAAATCTGGATCTCTAAGTGTATTAACTTACTACTGGACACAGAATGCTGAGCTTAAAAATAGGCACACCCACCATTGTATTGAACTTTCCCTTATTAGTCCCTCTGAAATGTATACTTGTATTGTCAACAGATGTTTATTGATTAGGTATTATGCCAGGCACTGTGGGAAGCATTCGGAGTCCAATACAAAGATAAATCGTGAAGAGTTCCAGATTGAAATATTAGATGATTCTGTGTCAGAAGGGAGATTCTATGGGTACCCAACAGCTATAGCAGCTACAACTGGATAGCCATCTTAAGAGGTGCAGATGCAGAGTTTTGGCAGTTCCAGAGGACTGTGGTCACTGTTTGGCTTGGAGTCTGTTTGAGATGGAACCTGATGGATGGATAAGAGGATGTGCATAGGCAGAGACTGGGAAAGTGGAAGGGATGGCCCAGGTGGAGGGAATGGCAAGAGCAGAAGATCAGAGGTGAGGCAGGAGGGGTCTTGTAGGAGGAAGGGGGCAGTCACATGCCTGGAACATGATGTTTGTGCAGGGGGTGGTAAAGGCCTGGACTTGAATAGTAGAAGGCCGGGCTGGGGAATCTGGGGAATCTGGACTTTTTCCTGTAGAGCTTAAATGCCAGTGAGTGTGTGGTGTCTTAAAACAGTTTCTAAAATACCCAATTAGTAGTCCATCCAAAATTCTGAATGCCTGGGGGTGCCTGGGTGGCTCAGTTGGTTAAGCATTCTACTTCAGCTCTGGTCATGATCTTGTGATTTGTGAGGTGGAATCCTACATTGGGCTCCGCTCTTAGCACAGAGCCTGCTTCAGATCCTCTGTCTCCCTCTCTCTCTGCCCCTACCCGGCTCATGTTCTCTCTCTCTCTCTCTCTCTCTCTCTCTCTCAAAAATAAATAAATATTAAAAAATCATTAAAATTCTGAATGCCTGAAACAGTGACAGCATTTTTTTTTTCCTTGAGAGTGAGGTGACTTAATGCTTAAATGTTTTTTCAAAAAATTCTTTTGAAGGAATGACTTCAAGTTTAGGTTCTTCAGATCCTTCTAATGTGGTATTTAAGTAGTAAGTCATTCTCTTTAGGATTGGGAAATATAAGACCAGAAGGGATGTGTTAAGACATAGGAGAATAGATTTTTCTCTCATAGCCAGTTTGTTGAGATGAAAAATCATACCAACTCTTTTTAAATTTTTTTTGTTTATTTATTTTTGAGAGAGAAAGAGAAAGACAGAGTGTGATTGAGGGAGAGGCAGAGAGAGAGGGAGACACAGAATCTGAAGCAGGCTCCAGGCTCTGAGCTGTCAGCGCAGAGCCTGACATGGAGCTTGAACCCATGGACCATGAGATGATGACCTGAGCTGAAATCAGATGCTCAACTGACTGAGCCACCCAGGCGCCCCTGTTTCTCATTATCTTATTGATGGACATATGAGCTGTTTCCAGTTCAGGTTATTATGAATAAACTTGCCATGAACAAACACAAAAGTCCTTTGTGGATATGTGTTTTCTTTTCTCTTGACTAAACACTTAGGCATGAAATTATTGAGTTATCGGTATGTGTGTATATATATATATATATATATATATATATATATATATATATGTTTAGTTCTATAAGAAACTGCCAGAACTTTTTCTAAAATGGTTGTATTGTTTTACACTCAGATAAACAGTATATGAGAATTCTGATTGTTCTACATTCTTGCTAGCATTTGATTTTGTCCATTCGGGGGCATATATATAATGTAGTGATATTTCATTGTAATTTTTATTTAAATTTCTTTGATGAATATTAACATTAAGCACTCTTTCATGTGCTTACTAATCATTAGTTTATCTTCCTCTGTGAAATGTCCCATCAAATATTTAGCTCTCTTTTTATTGAATTGTAGTCCTTTTTCAGATATATGATTTGCATATATTTTCTTCCAGCCTGTGATTTACCTATTCATTTTCTTACTGGTGTCTTTTTGATGAATAGGAATTTTTAACTTTGATGAAGTCTAATTTTTTTTTCCTTTTGTGTTTATTGCTTTCTGTGTCATATCTAAAAGCTTTATAGTTTTAGCTTTAACATTTAGGGCAGTAATCCATCTGAAATTAATTTTTTGTGTGTGGTGTGAGGTTGGAGCTGAGATTTATCTATTTTTGTCATGCAGGTATTTAGTTGTTTTAGCATCATTTGTTATAAATTCTTTCTTTTTCTATTGGATATTTCTGTTGATTGGTGAAAGTTCAAATGCCCTTGTAAGTGTGGGTCTGTTACTGAGCTCTCTGTTCTGTCTCATCAGTCTATTTGCTAATCCCATGTGAGTATCACACTGTCTTGATTATTGTAGACTCACTTGTCAAAGTCTTAAAGTCAGGTAATTTAGGCCCTCCAATTTTGGTCTTATTTTTTATGATTGCTTTGCCTAGTCTAGGTCATTTGCTTTTCTATACATATTTTAGAATTCGCTTGTCAATTTCTACAGAAAAGTCCAGTGAGATGTTTGTGATTGGGATTGTTGAATCTATTAGATAAGTTTGTGAAGAACTGACAATAATATTTAATTTTAAAATCCATGAACATGGTATATCCACTCATTTAGATCTTTAATTCCTCTCAGCAAAGTCTTGTAGCCACATTCTCATTTGAACTCACTCCATTTGGGTTTTGGGGCCCCGTTCCCCTGAAACCACTCTTGTCTAGTCACCAGTGACCTCCATGCTGCTGTATCCAATGGCAAGTTCAGGCATCCTCTTTCTTCATTTCTCAGCTGCCTTTGACATAATTGATCATCCTATCCTTGAAGCATTTTGTTCACCTGGCTTCTATTCCTCAAGCTTTCCTGGTTTTCTTCCCATCTAACTATCTGCCCCTTTTTGGCCTCCTTTGCTGTATCCTTCTCTTCTTCCAAACATTTAGATGTTAAAGGGCCTGAGCCTCAGTCCTTAGACTTTTGTGCTTTATCCATTCTCAGTTAAATGGTATAAATATGTTATTTAAAGCCAACTGACTCCCAATTTTATATCTCAGTTCAGAATCGCAGACTTATAGATGCAAACCCCAGAGTTACATATACAGTTTCTTATCCTCATTTGGGCATCTAAAAGGTATATCAAACAAACTTAATCTATGCAACATGGAGCTCTTAATTTGCCTCTGAAATGTATTGTTCCTCCTTACTCTCTATTACCCACTGTGCTGCCAGCTCAATAAATGGGCTTTTCTCCCTGTTGCTCAGATGCCAATCTTATAGTTTTCCTGGACACCTATTTTTCTTTTACACCCCACACAGAAGACCGGCAACCTGCACCAGAAAATGCTCTTGGTTCTATCTTCACAATATACCTTAGATCTCTCTATGTAGCTGTCCTTCTAGTCCAAGCCACCAACATCTCTCACCTGGCTTACAGTAGGATTCTCCTAATTAGTCTTTGTCCCAGTCTGTTTGTTAGCCACACAACTGGAGTTTTAAAATGTCACAGTGTTGGGGCGCCTGGGTGGTTTAGTCGGTTAAGCGGCCAACTTTGGCTCAGGTCATGATCTCGCGGTCCGTGAGTTTGAGCCCTGCGTCAGGCTCTGTGCTGACAGCTCAGAGCCTGGAGCCTGTTTCAGATTCTGTGTCTCCCTCTCTCTGACCCTCCCCCGTTCATCCTCTCTCTCTCTCTGTCTCAAAAATAAATAAAACATTAAAAAAAAAATCTTAAAATGTCACAGCATTTCATTCCCCTGATGGCTTCAGTCCCCTGAACATTTCAGGGCTTCCCATTGTATTTAGGGGGAAAAATTGTGCAATGGTTTACAGAGACTTATGTGATCAGACCTCCCTGTTTGCTCTCTGACTTCATTCTCTTCTGTTGCTCTTTCTTTCACAGCACTCTGACTACACTGGCTTTTCTGTTGTTCTTGAACACTCCAAGCTTATTTTGTTCAGGGCCTCTGCTGTTTCTGTTTCTTCTGCCTGGAATCTTTCCCCAGATAATTACGAGGCTTACTACCTTACTCCATTCAGATCTCTGCTTAAGTATCATTTCACCAGAGAGGTTTTTTCTGACTACCCTACCTAAGGGCATTATCTGGTTTGATATTTAATTGTTGATAGTCTTTCTCTCCTAGTAGAATACAAGCTCCCTGAGGATAAGGAATTTCTGCTTGGAATTGTTAATGCTCTTAGCCATGCCTGTCATATAATAGGTGCTCCATAAATATTTGTTAGATGGATGATTGTGGGCAAGTTAACCTTGCTGGTCCCGTTCTCTTCTGAGAAATGGGAAAGTAATAGTACCTACCTCATAGGGCAGGTGTGAATGTCAAATAAAATATTGGGTGTAGTAAGATAGTGTTGGCTGTTATTATAATTACTATTTAATAATATGAATGATTTAAGTCTCATAAAACAACACAGAAATATGAATGCCATATAAGGTAGTATTAATTTCCCTGGCATATGCTTTTTACAATGGTTGATTTTAGAGGTATAACCTATGATCCAGTTATTGATCACTTAGTTGGAGAAAATAGATATAACTGCATGAAACGCTAAACGCCATAGGATATTTAAATAACCAAACCAGACAATAATAGAAAAGTCATCAGGTATGACTAGTTTCCTAATGCATTTGCTGCTGATTGTTCTAGGTGTAGTAAATAAAAATGTTTTTTTCCTAAGCCAGGAGGATCTGAGAAGGCTTTGGGGAGGATGTGGGTTTGGGCTGCCCCAGGAAAAGCTGGGGAGGATTTTAATCTTTTACTGGTCGTCAAGGGAAGGGCATTACAGGTGGGGGCAATGGCACAAACCCAAAGGGGAGGAAGAACTTAGGGGGTTGGAAAAATTGAATAAGCCATTGGGACTGGTGGAAGATGTCTAATGAAGAAGCTGTTTGAGAGCAATACGAAGAAAATAGGGTAGGAACAAAAGTAAGTGGCTTGAGGCTACAGGAAGTGCCACCACACAGGAATCCTTCTGTAGATTGGGCAAGCTAGGCAGGAAGTGCTTCTGGGTGGTTAGGAAAGAAGGTAACCTATCAGGGGCTTGTTGCTTCCAGATTCAGTCCTTCCTTCCCCTGCAGGGGAGGTGGCCAGGGAGTTACCCTCCAGGGCACTCACAGTGGATGGCTGTGCTGACTCCATGTGCCATGGACAGGCAGCAGCAGCAGGAGGGCTCCATTCTTCCTTTCCAGGGTCTGGAAACCAATTTTGAACTTTCTTTTTTACTCACAAGAATTCCCATTCTAGTTCTTAGGTGATGGGAGTAGAAGGCAAGTGATCATTTTTACTCTGGCTCCTTATTGAAGAAAGAAAGAATAGGGAACTTAGAAATTAAAGGCCCATTAATAAACATAATAATTTATGTTTTTTTAATGTTATTTATTTTTGAGAGAGAGAGAGAGAGAGAGAGAGAGAGAGAGCAAGCAGGAGAGGGGCAAAGAGAAGAGACACAGAACCCAAAGGAGGCTCCAGGCTCTGAGCTGTCAGCACAGAACCCGACACGGGGCTCAAACTCCCGGACCGCGAGATCATGACCTGAGCTGAAGTCAGACACTTAACTGACTGAGCCACCCAGGCTCCCCATAATATTTTTTTTTTAACATGCATGTTAAGAAATAACTTGTTTTTCAGAAGACCATACTATATTGGTCATATAAAGCCATATTCTAAAAAAAAATTTTTTAACGTTTATTCATTTTTTGATAGAGACAGAGCGTGAGTGGGGGAGGGGCAGAGAGAGAGGGAGACACAGAATCCAAAGCAGGCTCCAGGCTCTGAACTGACAGCACAGAGCCTGACGCAGGGGCTCGAACTCACAGACTGTGAGATCATGACCTGAGCCACAGTCGGACGCCCAACCAACTGAGCCATCCAGGTGCCCCAAAGCCACATTCTAAAAAGGAAATGCATGCATTGTATGAGAAGGGGCCAAGTATTCTGTGAATTGATCAGGTTATTAAAAAATAAAGATAGATTATTTAGTCAACCATGAGATTAAATATATCATAAAATATTAATGATACAATTTTGTGTAAATTGCAGTAACGTAAAAGGGTGTTTGTACCTACACCTTAAGTTTCTTCTTATTACCAAGTTACAAAATGTTGGTACCTTTTGGGGGGTTAGAATATATTATAAAGCAATTTGTGGCTGTTAAGAAAATGACCCTATAAAAGTAAAAGAAGGAAAATAAATAAAATATAGACATGAGCCACGACAGATGTTGCAGAGTAGGGAGTGGATGTGAAGACAAAAAGTGATGTTGTTGTTAATGCAGCCCTGGCAACACGCGTCACAGATTAAATAATGAACGCCAGTTAGTGGGCACAGCGAGGAGGGAACAGAGAGGGTATTGTTTCGGCTTGTCTATCTAATTTCAGACTAATTGCTTAAGTACAGGCTTCTGTTCTGGTTATAGCCAAAGGAAAACTGAACAGTTGAAATACTGTAAATTTTGTAACTCACCCTGGATCACCAATCAGAACTAAACGAAAGAGCTTTGAGCAAAGAATGCAAATCAGTTGTTACCCTTGCCTGCAGATGGAAGCCTGGAGAGCAGCAGGATGCACTCAGTAAGCTCTGTACTCGCTATTCCTTCCTCTCTGGATTGGGTTCTAGCTGATTTGATACAAGGGATGGACTCTCATGTACTTTCTGTGCTCAGGGCTGCAGCCCCATAGAGCAGGTGGCGGATGCCAAGTCCTCCCCACACCCCCACGCCCACCCTGCCCGGGAGTGGTGTCTTCCTGGGCTGCGGCCTCTCTGAAGTTTCAGGCAGTTGGGGTAGACTTTTCCTACTCTGGGTCTTTGTGACGAGCTACTGAGCCGATAAATGTGAAAGCACTTTGCTGACACAAATGAAGGGATGACTATTTTTAGGGTGTGCAGTTGGTGGAGGAAAGAACACAAGTCAGAGGTCCTGGGTTGAATCCTGGGTCATCTCATACCATGTCCCCCCTTTTCTGAATTCCTTTTTGAAATATCTTCCTGTGGTTTTTTTCTTTTCCTCCTTAAATCGGATAGAGGTTCTTTACTTCTGTGTGTGTGTGTGTGTGTGTGTGTGTGTGTGTGTGCGCGCGCGCGCGCGCGCGCGTGCGCCCCACAGGACACCTTTGGCATTCTAGTGAAGTTAATGTATCCCTTTTCAGAATAATGTTTAATGCGTAACTCAAACGTCTAAACTTAAATGCTTAAAATTCAAATGCACGGGATTACAAAGGAAGCCAATGATAGGATATACAGTTATCTGTAGAGCAAAAGATATGTGGTATTGTTACATACATCCTTTATTAATGCATTCCACACCAAGAACTAGTGGCAGGTCTGGGAACTACTGTCATTTGGAAGTAGAGATGGGTGGAAATGTTACTTTGAGGTACTTGTAATAACTGTAATGTGATATGTAGATATCTTTTGATTTCTACTTGTCATAAGTTACCAGTATGGCTTCTTTTAGCATGGATTGTTGCCTGCATTTGTAAAAGAAGGAAACCCTCAATTTCAGTTGGAGGTTTGTAAAAATTAAAATGAAAATTTTCTCCCACTCACATTTTGAATTCTGTTCGAGATCCTCCGAAACACCTTGCCTTAGACTTTACCCTTGGGGCGCCTGGGTGGCTCAGTTGGTTAAGTGTCCGACTTCAGCTCAGGTCATGATCTCGCGGTCTGTGAGTTCGAGCCCTGCGTCGGACTCTGTGCTGGCAGCTCAGAGCCTGGAGCCTGTTTTGGATTCTGTGTCTCCCTCTCTCTGACCCTCCCCTGTTCATGCTCTGTCTCTCCCTGTCTCAAAAATAAATAAAAACGTTAAAAAAAAATTAAAAAAACCCCAAATCCTTTACCCTTTACTCTTGTGGCTGGTACTCTTGGGGGCAGACCCCCTGTTGCTGCCCTCCAGCTGCAGCCATCCTTTCTCTGCAGTGCCTACTAGATGTGCACCTCTATCCAGGCAGGGGACTGGAGCTCCAGACCTGTATCTCCTGCACATCCACCCTGGATGGCCCGAGGGACCTCCCACTCGGCCTCCAGAGTCCCAACTCCTGGGCCCTTCCGTGCCCCTCCACTCCTCCTCCCATGTTCCCAGCTCTGCAGATGGCCTCAACAACCTGCACCTGGCTCAGGCCCCAAACCCAGCTTGAGCAAGGGAACTAGCAAGCGCCACTGCTGCCTGTGTTACTGCCCCGCGTCCTTGGGGGAAGCTTGGGAAAGTATAAACTTTTACATTTGAAAGCACTGGTCTGCCCTTCCTTCTACTTGGAATGTCTTAATTTCTACCCCACCCACCCACTCCAAAAGGCCTCGATCCTTACTTTATTTTTCCAGTGCACACATCTGGTCATTTTACCATTGAAACTCTCTCTCTTTCTCTCTTTTTTTCCCAAGAATTTTTTTTAATGTTTATATATTTGTTTATTTTGAGAGAGAGAGTGCACGTCCAAACACATGGGTCCAGAGGAGGGGCAGAGAGAGGGAGACAGAGGTTCCAAGGTGGGCTCCACACTGACAGCAGAGAGCCCAACGTGGGGCAGCAGAGAGCCTGTTGTAGGGCTTGAACTCAAGACCAGCGAGATCATTACCTGAGATGAAGTCAAAGCTTAATGGACTGAACCACCCAGGTGCCCTCTGGTTTAAACTCTCTTAATGTCTCTTAGCCTCTGTGATATGACATCAGAGGGCTCGGGCCTCTCTTGCAGCATTTTCTTCTGCTCCCTGTGGTCCCTTCAATGGCCTGTTCACCATTTCCCCCTTTTCTTTGGAAGGCTGAATGGGTGCTCTCTGCCTCGGGATCCCTTACCTGCCATGTGGCCTTCTGTTTTCAGCTCTGTGGCTGCTTCCCTGCAAAGCCTTGCCCGGTCTACACCATCATGAGGACTGTCTACAGAGCATTTCTCCTCTCCCAACTCCCCCTCCCTTGTGTCTGACCAGAGTCTGACAGGGTTTCCCAAGTGGTACGCACCTAGAAGGACAGAATGATTAAAGTACGTGGTTAGGAACATTTACTTCAGAGCCAGACTGCTTGGGTTCTAATCCCAGCTCCACCAAGGGCAAGGTACTTACCCTTTAGGTGCCTTGGTTTTCTCATCTGTAAGGCTGGTATTATAAGAGAGTGGTGGGGGAAAAAAAAACAGTGGTGAGATTTAAATGAGTTAATACTTGTAGAGCAGTTTAGAACCATGCCTACCTTATAGCAAGAACTTAAATATTAGCTATTAGCTTTAGTTTCAGTGATGTGGCTTGGGCTTATTAAGAAGTCACATCCTGCTTGGGGTGCCTGGGTGGCTCAGTTGGTTGAGTGTCCTACCCTTGATTTTGGCTCAGGTCATGATCCCAGGGGTCGTGGCATCGAGGTTCTCTCTCTTCCTCTTCTTCTCCTCCTCTCCCTTGCTCATGCACTTTCTCTCTCTCTAAAATAAAATAAAAAATTAAAAAAAGTCACATCCTACTATACTGTTTTTTCTGGGTTTTTACTCTAGTGCAATTTGAAACCAAGTATTTATTCTTCATCTCCATTGAGGTTGATATTGTACATGGATTTTTGGCAGAAGTAATTTGTGTGAGACAAAAGGAAATACTTTTGACAGGAAAAATCTTAGGGATACAGCCTTTTAATACAGTGATGGACACTGTCCCACCAGTACTTAGCTGGTTAAGTTGGGGGTTTATCCATATTTATTCCATTTCAGAGATTATGTTGACTGGCATTTTACTTGCAGATTTTTGGGTAAAGGAGGGATCAGCATTATTTATCAGAGGATTTTTCTGGGAATGTAAATCATTGTATATATTTGCAAACCAGAACTATCGAAGAGATGGTTTTGAGTGTAATCACTTTTTTTCTTTTTGCATGAGTATTTTCATATCTTCAAGAAATATTCTGCTCTTGTAGGGGGGACAAACTTTCCTTGAACCTCACCACACACTTATATTG
Organism: Panthera leo; assembly: GCF_018350215.1. Taxonomy (NCBI): domain Eukaryota; kingdom Metazoa; phylum Chordata; class Mammalia; order Carnivora; family Felidae; genus Panthera; species Panthera leo. The sequence goes on from NC_056687.1 coordinate 94,215,171, forward strand.
TATGTGACATTAATGCACCCTTATAACAGATCGTCTTCTGCTTTTATTGTGTTTTCTTCCAGCATCAAACTTGTATTTCCCCTGAAACTTAATTGTTCCAGCCTTTTCTTGGTTTTGCCACCAGGTGGGGTTCTGGCTCCTTCTTAAGGCAAGGGCCGCATATCTAGAGGCCAGTTTTCTCATGGAGGTGATTGTCTTGATCCCCTCATTCTAAAGTGACCCCAGGAGAAACCATTGAGCTCACCTGGGAGTGGGTGGGGGAAGCAGGTGGGGCACGTGTGAGGTCTCTGGGGGTCTCCAGGTTTTTCATGCCTGATCTTGTGCTTATGTGCTAACGTCTTCTGTTGCACCGGTTTTGAGAAACTTGATTTTACCAGCAATACCTATATAAATCTGTTTGGCAGGAAATGAATCCAGTGTTCCTTGGAATATTTGGTCCGATGTTATGTCTTAGAAGAAACAATAGAATTAGAGAATCTTGACCGTGAAATAGATCTTTTTTTTTTTTTTAAATCAAGGTGAAGACGTGAAGTAAGCCATTACAACTGACACTGTTCTTGGAGTTGAAAACTAGGGGTAAACTATGTATACGGTACTGTGAACACGTCGTGTTAAAAAGCAGAGGGTGGATTTTCATTATTTCTTTAGCAATATACTGGAACTTTATGGACTGTTTGGAGATAGAAATGCCTTTAGGAAATTATCAATTGTACTTTTCTAGAATGAGAAATGAGTTCACATTTCTTCGTTTGAAACCATAGCGAGTCCTATTCAGTTCCATTTTAAACTGTAAAGAACTATAATACGACCAAAAAATCTTTTATCTTGTAAACATAACCTAAATATAGATGGTAAAACTGAATTATGAGTGATTTTCAGATTTACAGACACCAAGAGGGAGTCATAAGTTAGAATGATCCTCAGAGGGTAGCTACATTTGAGGCGAGCGTAGCATAATATACAGAAATACTGAATCACTCACTGTGCTGGTCACCTCAAACTCATGTGACATCGTATGTTAACTATATTAAAAAATTAGAAGATTTTTTTAACACATACTCCTCTCGAACATAAGTTGATTTTTAGACTTTAGTGATTAATGAGATATTAGGCTTATTTAACGCTACCCCTCAAAATTTGAAAACGGTATGTAACTTTGATGCTCAGCAATGGTCCCTTCATGTGTCCCTCTTATGCAAAGTGAAATTGCAGTGCTGTATGTTACACTGTCACCACCATTGAACTTCATCTCATGACCCTAATGGGGAGCGGATCACATTCCTCCTGTTTAAAATGAATGAGTCACTTTACTACAGCGTCTGAGAGAGAAGGGAGTAAGGGTTCTCTTTGTTTAAGTTTGTGTGTTATGGTTTTCTTAGGCAGCAAGTTCAAAATTGAAGCCTGAAGTCTTCGCTCATGGTGTACGTGGTTTTTATTTCTCACAGCTGCCCAGTGTCTATTTAACATATGGGGAGTGGTTTCAAGTTCATTACTAAAGCTTATAGGCTAAAGTGCTTTGTGGGCTTGGCTATGACTTAAGTTGCCAAGTTCCGAACAAACTGCTTTCCTTGTGTTTGTGGATTCCCTGGTTAGTCCGAGTCCTCCCCTCCGGGCTGGATCAGCTGCTTTGGAGATTAGTTTCATAGTAAAGATTCTTTCTTTAAAGCAGTATGGAGGGACTGCTTTCACAGGGGCACCAGGTTAGTAAATAACATTTTGAACTTTTCTGCTGCATGTGTCAGACTTTCTCTCTGCTGACTGCGGGCGATGACATGACAGCATAGCATTTGTGCCATCGCTGTGTTCTTGTAGAAAATGATGTGAGTTCGTGGAGGTTTGGAGGTTATGATTCTCCTTATCACATATGCGTTGTTTGGCAATATTACATACACATGGGAGCTAGAATGAAATGGCATTTATGTGGTGGATTTGTAGTCCGGAGATTTGGACTTGTTTGTAAGCATTTTTAGTTCCTTTTTCCGAATTCCTTTCTTTCTGCCCTCCTGTTAAGTCTTCTAGGCATAAGTGTGATTTTTATACATGGCTGATTGTACTGTTTTTGAACATGCGGTGGCCTTGTGCTACCCTCCAGCTAGCGATGTCGTGCCTCACACCGTTGTGCAAAATTGCCTGGTGCCCAGTTTTCCCTTGGGCCTACTTAGAGTTACAATGAACCAGAATGCCGTTTTCATTTTCTCTTTGAAGAGTCTGACGTTTTTCTAGAATGCCTCCTAAAATACCCACATAACTATTGATGTGGGAACCGTGTACAGGTGCATAGTTGTCACTGTTTTCATTCTCGAGCAATTCCTCACAGTCTGAGACTCCTTCTGGAGTAAATCTGATGGCAAAAATGGAACGTGCCTTGTATTGCTAATAGTAATAACACGAAATTCAGTACGTAAGTACCAAGAGAGTATCTTCTTTAATTTCATTAACTTAAAGACCTAGAGAGCAGTTTTACCTTAATTAATTTGTCACCAAAGCAATCCAGCAAGAAATTGTTCTGCACGAGTAAATTGGATGATGTTTTACAGTTTGTAACACTCTATAAAATATTCTTGTGTTTATGTTACTTTAAGTGTGCTTTGGTTGGAAGTAATGTGCGAGTGTTTTAAGATAATGCTAATATGCCTCTGTTATTGCCCTTTTCTTCTGCTCTTCCCCCCTGCCGCTGGGAAATACAGTGTATTGGAAGGGATCTGTTCTTCCCTGTTCTCCTCTGTTCAAAAAAATAAAATTGAGGGAGAAGAGAGACAGAAAAAAGAACTTTGAAAAAATCTTTGCGGTGACATGCTAAATTTTAAGGACGCTACTTCCTTGAGGATCACAGTTTCCATATCTGCTGAGGCTGAAGTTATAAAGTTATGACTGCATGCCATTTCAGGATCACAAATTTGATTGTACTTTATACCTTCAAGATACAATTGTACAGCTAATGATTGCCCCTGCCTCTGCAGGTCTTTTCTTAACAGCAAATCCACTGGGTCATTTTAGCTTTCAAAACAAAACAAGACAAAAAGGCAAAGATTGCTGTAACTTGCTTAATATACACTCTTACTGCATATACGTACTCTTTATTATACTGTTATTAATAATTAAATGCTCTTAATTTAAAATTTAAAGAAGGACTTTTGTCAGCATGATTATTGCTGCCCAGTGATTTTTCAAGAACAATGTTAAGAACATTTTGCTCACTGATTACTTACTTGTGTTTAGTCGGCATAGATAAAAGTCTTCAAAAGCTCACAGGAAACTCATTTGTGTCTGGTCGATCTCAATTTCTGTGTTCCCAAGTGCTTCACAGTCTTTCCTCTAAAGATACCCAAACAAAATACCACTGAGTAGAAACACAAATAAACAAATGTAGCAAAGTATAGGAGAAACTCCCTGAAGGCCAGATTTTAGGGTTTTCCCAAAGAATATTCATTACGTTTCCTTCAAACATGGGGAGAAAAAAAAGACCATACATACAGTAGGGTGTTCGAAATCTGTAATTTGAGGATAAAGTAAGCAAATCTTATTCCTGATTCTAGGTTTGAAACTTGCATTGTAATTCTTGTTCTCATCTTGCTGGACTAGTTTGGTTTTGTTACAACTCTGCCTTTTGCCTAGAATCAAGTAGAGACGGGTATTTTTCTCATTCCATACCATCTAATTTTAAGTGAAGCTTTGAGCTGATTAATTTATATCAAACTGCTTTCTTGTTGGAATTCAAAGTACTCAAGATGTCTCATAAATCTCAGATGGCTTGTGAACCTAGCTGATAATGCATAAGCGTGTGATCCTTATTTTCTTTTAAAACGATTCAGAGCTTCGAGGTTGGAGACAAATCCTCAGGCAAACCATTTCAGTATGAACTGGCCCACACACTGGGAAAACTGACTGGCGGTAGAAGATAGGCACTCAGAGGAAAGAAATGAATACACAGAAGTAACTGTGATATCAAGAGTCGGTTGGTTTTCTGACTGCTGAACCTTGATAAATCTATTCATGGCCCAGGTGGCTCTCATTCCCACCCCTAGTTGGGATCTTTTCGGTGCCCCTTTGGGGAGGTGTTATTCTGTGGTTTCTGGCCTTGGATTCATGGTCTTTCTTGTGCCTAACCCCCAGGTTCTGGCTCAGCCCTGCTCACTGACGGTGGCGATGCACAGAAGTCCCGTGCTTGTGTATCAGAAAGTGGGGAGGACTGTGGTGCCACCCACCCCAGACATTCAGTATTTAATAGTGACAGGAAAACTGACTTCCTGGGCAGATTTTACTCCCGAGGCTGATCTGACTGACCACAATCCTCTCCATCCAGTTCCCTCTTTCTTTTGGAAAAACCCCATTTAAGTTTTACAGTCTGGCACTTCTTTTCTTTTTTTTCTTTTTAATATACTTTTAAATGTTTATTTTTGAGACAGAGAGAAAGACAGTATGAGCAGGGGAGGGACAGAGAGAGAGAGAGAGAGAGAGAGAGAGAGAGACAGAGAGAGAGACAGAGAGAGAGACAGAGAGAGAGACAGAGAGAGAGACAGAGAGACAGAGTCTAAAGCAGGCTCCAGGCTCCGAGCTGTCAGCACAGAGCTGGACGCGGGGCTCGAACTCATGGACCGTGAGATCATGACCTGAGCCAAAGTCGGACGCTTTACTGACTGAGCCATTCAGGCACTCCTACAGTCTGGCATTTCCGGAGGTAGAGTGGAAATAATAGTCCTAGCAGGAACGGTAGAGGTAGTGGTGGTAATAATAATACAGTAATAACAACAACTAATACCAAAACCATTTCCTAAGGGCAGTCCCTGTCCTGAGCCTCTTCTCTGTTTCTCACAACAACCCCAAGAGGCCAGTTGCCCTTATCCTCATTTTATAGTTGAGGAAACTGTCCCAGGAAGATTCTGTCATTTATCCCAAGTCATAGCGGATAGCAGCATTAACAGTGCTGTGCCTCAGAGAAGTGCTCTGGTGGGAAGAAAATTTAGTACGAGAAGTTCATGTTCTGGGGAGCTATAATCCAATATTTGTTATTAATGAGAAACAAACAGGTGAGCACTGATACCTGTGTCACTCTTCACGCTCAGAGATGCTTCTGTTGACTCACTGTCAACCAGTAAGGCATGTCCTTTGTGTTCTTACTCTACTGGGTGGGAGGTGGGCTTGTACTGTTTTCTCACCAGCATTGTTCTGCTGGTGACCAATGGCAACACACAGAGTTTGCCCATGGTCGGTAAACGAGACCAATGGCGACCACGGAGAGTCATGACCATAGAGAGTCAGCCCACAGCATTGAAAATTGTCTTTTGACTACATACTTAAGCTCATCTTGGAACTTCTGAGACTTTTAAAGGCTAAAATAATAAAACTGCTAAGGCTAGGAACTTGGATCTTCTGATTGTTTACCTTAATTTGGCCTGTATGAGTGTCCTCCTCATTCCTGCCCAGTATGATTTCCTGCTGATAATCAAAGCTCTGGTTATTTTGTCAGTCCTGGAGGCTTTCTGAGGCCTAGTGGAAAGCCAAGAATATGAGACAAGTGTTTCCTTTAAAAACGTAAGTGTGTATTTGAAAATGTTGGGCAAATAGCTTACTTTAGCTTTTGCTAAAACTTAGACGTGTGACAAGTTTGGAGTCCTTTTTTTAAAAATATTTTTTTTTGTGTTTATTTATTTTTGAGAGAGAGAGACAGAGAGAGACAGAGTGTGAGAGGGGGAGGCAGAAAGAGAGGGAGACACAGAATGCAGAGCAGACTCCAGGCATGAGCTGTCAGCACAGAGCCCGACGCGAGCTTGAACTCACAAACTGTGAGATCATGACCTAAGCCGAAATCGGGCGCTTAACCAACTGCGCCATCCAGTGCCACAAGTTTGGAATCTTTAACAGTATTTGAAAACATAGCCCATAGATTAAGGAATTATGTTTAAAGAGAAAAGAAGGAAAGAAAAGAAATCAAACAATAAAGATTTGGATCTTTGGATGGGGAAGCACTTTCTCATTCTAAAACCAATAGAGAAATCACAAAAGGAACAGGGTAATAGATTGGAATTTTCCAGGTAGGAGTATAAAACATTTTAAGTACAAAAATACTAACTGAAACATTACTTATTATCATAAAAAGTTGGAAGTACTCAAAACATACAGTAGAAGAAAATTGTATGATGGACCATTATGCAACTATTACAATTTTGCAATGGTATGAAAAAAGTGTAATAGCAAGTAGTGATGACAGATATTTAATTTAAAACACTTAAAATTAAACCATTTGTGCACCACGTACTTGGCCCTATTTAAAATCTACATATCTCTGTCTGTATTATGCTTAAGACGATAGCAGGAATGATGGTCACCTTAAGTTAATAAAGGTTTAGGGATTATTTTGAAGTTGAGACTTTCTGGTAGTTTGTATTTTCTTCTCTATATATACTTTTCTGCATATTAATATTTTAAACAGGATTATAGTTGAAGAAAAAAAAGAAAACTACTTATGAAGAGAAAAAAATGAGAACAGTATGTACCAAAATTTAATTGCAGGTTAACATCACCCATATTCTATTTAATTACGATGGCGGCTTTAAGAATGATTTTAATTTTCCTCAGTTTGTAAATCTAAGATTTTCTTTCATAAGAAATTATAGTTTTTATAATAAAAATTAAAATAGATTAGGAGTGACAGGTTAGATGAGGCAAGATCAATTTTTATAAAGGATGAGATAATTTTACTTTGGAGAACAATTATTTCACTACGTTTATGCATTATTTTAGGAAATTGCCTTTTGATTTTTATCTATCAGGTTTAAAGTTTTAGTCAGTGATTATAGCCAATGCAATTTTAAGGTAGAGAGTTTATTTAATAAGGGATGTGGGAGGAAGCTCACTTAAATACTTGAAACATCAGTCTAGGAATGACACTTTCATGGATTTCCATTGTGTCTCGAGAACACTTTCCTCCTCATTTTATACTGAAGCCTAGAATGATTGAGTCCCAGAGGCCACAAGGTTCCAGTTGAGTTGGAGTCTTTGGGCCCTTTGAGGTCTTTTGACTCCCCAGGTATTGCTATTTCTAATACTCCATTCTGTCTACTTAAAAACATTTTAGTAATGATGAATGAATATTTCCATTATTTCTGGTTTGGTAAAAATCAAAAGCTAATACCATTCAGCACTTACCTAGTGACATTTGAGAAAGAGGCTGAAGGCCCGTTAACTGCTTCCAAGGAAAACTCACCAACTTCATAGGCATGGTCTTCATTCTCCTCATTGTTGAACATTTTGTTCCTGGGTAAGGCTTATTTACTACACATCTGGTTTTCATGTTTATTCTGGAAGACAGCAGCCACATGGAATGACTAGAGATCACTTGATACTGAGCCCTGGAAAAGTAGTTTCTAATAGCTTTCTTGACATTTATATATCACAAAGTTAACCCCTTTAAAGTGTACATCCCAATGATTTTTAGCGTATTTACAGAGTTGTATGACCATCACTGTAATGTAATTTTAGGACATTTTCGTCACTCCAAGAAGAGGCCTCGTACTCCTTCCCTTGCTCCCATTTTTTCCTCCCCCAACCCTAGGTAACCCATATTCTACCTTCTGCCTCTCTAGATTTGCCCACTCAGAATATTTCATGTGAACGGAATCATACATTGTGTGAGAAAGCTGGACATTTTAATTTGATGCTCAAAGACTGCTTAGGTGAATGTGACCTGGCCGCTGTGTGGGCCCTTTCTTCTTCTTCTTCTTCTTCTTCTTTTTTTTTTTTTTTAAACGTTTATTTATTTTTGAGACAGAGAGACAGAGCATGAACAGGGGAGGGGCAGAGAGAGAGGGAGACACAGAATCTGAAACAGGCTCCAGGCTCTGAGCTGTCAGCACAGAGCCCGACGCGGGGCTTGAAATCACGGACCGTGAGATCATGACCTGAGCCGAAGTTGGATGCTTAACCGACCGAGCCACCCAGGCGCCCCAGCCCTTTCTTCTTAATAGTGTCCTGAAGCATGAGATTGAGATAAAATGAACTCAGTGTTGTTACCTGTTTATTAGATTAAGTGGCTTATTTGTGTTTTCTTTCCCTATATTCAGATTCAAATTAAAATCTTCCGTAATCAGATTTAAAAACTATGTGGGAGTATATAGCCGTTAATATGAGATTGTTGTCGACTGTGTTGCAAAATTGTGAGGTTATACTAGGTAATAGTTGGGGCCTTGAGTGAATCACTTGACTCACTAAGACTTATTTTTTTTAATCTATAAAATATGGGTTAAAACATAAATACTTCCCTTGTAGGGTTCTTATGAGAATTAACTAAAATAATGCATATAAAAGGCCTACTGTAGTTTGATCCTTCATAGGTATTAAGTGATGTTAGCTATTGTTATTAGTGTCATTTATAATAAATTGTAGAAAGTTATTTTCCTTTGCTTTAAAAAAAAACTTGTTTATGTTTACCCATTTTTGATAGAGCAAGAGGGGTGGTGACAGTGATAGAGAGAGAGAGAGAGAGAGACAGAATCCGAAGTAGGCTTCAGGCTGCGAGCTGTCAGCACAGAGCTTGATGCAGGGCTCGAACTCACAAACTGTGAGATCATGACCTGAGCTGAAGTTGGATGCTTAGCCGACTGAGCCACCCAGGTGCCCCTATTTTCCTTTGTTTTTTAATGACTACATCTATGCCCTCCTAAGGATTTGAGTTGGCTTGCAAGAATATTTGCATATCATTAAACACACATACAGATATACACAGGGATGAAAGAAAACCAGAGCTGATAAAGTTAGTAGAAAAATAATATCAGAAGAAAGTACAATAAGAATAGTAATGGGGGCGCCCGGGAGGCTCAGTCAGTTGAGTGTCCAACTCTTGATTTCGGCTCAGGTCATGATCTTGTGGATTGTGAGATTGATCCCTGCGTTGGGCTCTATCCTGACAGCGTGGAGCCTGCTTGGGATTCTTTCTCCCTCTGCCCCTCCCCTGCATGCACACAAATGTGTGCTCTCTTTCTCTCTCTCTATAAATAAATAATAGTAACGATAGCTAACATTTAGGTAGCAGGTTTTCAATGGGCATTTCTGTAGCATCTTTCCTGGCGAATAATGCCAGGGAATAATGCCAGATCAGAAATGGGCAGAGATAATCCAGGAGAGCTTCAGGCCGGGAGGCACCTTGAATGTTCTCTAGTCCACCTTCCTACCCCATACATGAGACATTGCCATCGATGACAACTTGGTGTGGTGTTGGAACTCAGTGTAAAGGTGAGTGTATTGTCTCATAATGTGTATGGCAACTGTTTATTAAGCATTTCCCATGAGCTAAACTCAAATTAGAACCCAAACTGACTCCAAAATGATATAATTATGGTGTAAACTCGTCTGCTCAAGGCAACCAGTTTCCTTGTTAATCGTTCTTTTTTTTTACAAAGTTCTTATACATATTAAAGTGCAGTGTGTACTATCATAGTGCCCCCTGCTCCGATTTTCATAGTACCTTCTACATGGAGAAGCAGACACCTAATCAGACAGTTCTCCTGATATCGGAAGATAACTATCATTCTCTTGCTCAAACATGCGGGGTTCCTTTTCCATTGTTCTTTTAGATTACATAGTCTAACACACTGCAACCATTCCTTTTTCCTGGAATGTGCCTTCTTTCCCAGTAAGTACGCACAGTGAACTCCGAAGCGGTTCTTCAAGATTCCTTTCCACTGTACCTTCCCGGCAGTTACTTTCCCCAGTCCCCAGATCGAGCACTTCCTCCTCTAGGCTCCCACCACACTACCCTTCACACTCTGAGAATTAGTTCTTAAAAGTCTGTCTCCTCCCCTAGACCGTGAGCCTCTGTCAGAGAGCTGTTGACCTTTGTGCTCCTAAACTCCTGGCACCTGACACGTGATGATTGCTCCAGACGGTAGAAGAGAGAATTTTGATCTCACGTCCTATAGATTCCTAACTATATCTGACTTTACAGATTATAGATGTCTTTGGATCAAGGGTGTGCAGGTACACTTTGATTACCTGAGGGCTGAGGTAAAAAACCAAAAAGCCATAGCCTGTGGCTTCTCTCAGACCCAAAGTAGCATCATCTTGGGAAGCAGACTGAAGGTTGGTCTCATTTGGCTCCTGTGCCATTCATTTTCACTTGGTAAAATTCACTGACTGCCTGATGTAAGCATGGTACTTGCTTGTGTGTTGGGTAAGGCTGCTACCCACACCTTTGCTCAGAGAGCTTTAGATAAAATGATTATGACTTTGACAGTGGGGTTGAATCACAAAGTTCACAGTAAACTTAATACCAGTATTCAAGTAAATGCTGATAAGAAGATACAGAACATTCTGTTTCAATGTGAAATTATGGTAGTTTTTCATGGAGTTTTCCTTAAAGCATGGATAGAAGGTTAATTTAAGAAAAAAAATGTGTAACTGGGGCAGTAAGGGCCTGTCACTGGAGTCTTAAGTGGATTCATTAAGCCCTAACTAGAACATTCTACATGTGGTAGGTGAGGTGCGGGTGTTATCTGGTCTCAGGAGTTGTGGAGTGCCTACTCTGAGGGCTACTCTGAGGGCTAGACCCTGGGGCCCTACCTCTTGCCATCTGAGTCTGGATTTGCCAGCCTTCTTTATCCACACTGAGTCTTCACCTCCTGTGTGGATTGTTACGATACCAGGCACCCCGGTGAATGCACCTTCTCCTTTAACTTTTTGCCACTTTTGTGCTAGCTTTTCCCTGGAGCTAGCTGGAGCCCGTGCCCTTGGAGGCCGTTGCTGCTCTGAGTGGTCCCCAGAGGTCTGGCCTAGGTTTCGAGGAGGAAGACCGAGGTATAGGATTCTAGAGTTGACGTGGACACAGGGTGTAGCCGTTAAGAGCATGAAGGAGGCTTTTCTGGAGAGTGCTGATGTGGTGCCATCCAGGTGCTGATGGTGCACTTCCTATTTTAGGAAGCTTTCCGTTTCCCAAGCCCCTTCCGTCCTAGAGAGCCCAAAGTGTTATGAAGTCCTCCTGTATGCTGACATGACAAAGTCCTCTCTAGAATAACCATCCTCGTGTGCCAGCTCCATTCCCTGGAACCACAGAGGAAACATCTACTTACATCCACTGGGCTTGATAGGTTTGAAAGGCTTCTCATTTTTGTTCAGCCTAAAAACTTTAGATTCTTTCGACTATTTCTCATACCATGTTTTTCAGACTCTTCTCCACACTTGTCCCTATTCTCTGAATGTCTGTGGTTTACCCTTGTTCTGTGGTCCTCAAATTGAATGTAGTACTGCCAACTGTAGGCTGACTAGCAGGCTGGGATTATCGGCTGCTTTCCTGGATACTGCTCTTCTGATAATGTATCCTAGGAATGCATTAGATCTTAAAAACAGCAATATATCTTTTAAAGTGTTTATTTTTGAGAGAGAGAGAGAGAGAGAGAGGGCGCGCACGCACCCATATGAGCGGGGAAGGGGCAGAGAGACGGGGACATAGCGGATCCGAAGCAGGCTCAGCACTTACCACAGACAGCCCAATGCGGGGCTTGAACTGCGAGATCATGACCTGAGCCAAAGTCAGATGTTGAACCCACTGAGCCACCCAGGCTTCCACAAATAGCAATATTAACATGTGCCATTTTTGGACAGTTATTATATTTGAAGGCAGTGTGCCAAAGTGCCTTAAATATGTCACTCAATCTTCCCCACACTAAGGCCAGCATTACTGTTGTATTTCCTTGATTTGAAGACACTGTTAAGGGCTAAATATACCATCAATTAAATTCCAGCTTTTCAGGGGAAAAAGAGGAAAGAAAATGCCATCACGTTGAATGTAGATGTCAAGTCCAGTAGTCATGCCAATTTCAGAAAAGTTAAAATGCGTGTGTGTTGGGGAAAGGGGGCAGAAAGTACATGTTGGAATCAAGGAAATATGGTATTTTCAGTCTACAGGTAAGGAGGCTGAGCTTAAGGAATTTGAGTAACAGGCCACAGGCTGTAGAATGGAGAACTAGGGTTCAGGTCCAGGTCTGCCGGCTGCAGTGTGTGTTCCTACCATTCACCCTGTTCCTGCCCAAGGCCTGGAAGGTGACGTTAGCTCATCTCCAATTCCCGGAGGGGGGGTGGGGGCGTTTCCTCACAAAACAGCTGTCAATCTAAGCAGCCCCAGCCTGTGCTTGTAAGTGTATTTCAACCTAAACGCAGATATCTGCATTTATCCTTGGCAGTAAACAAATTTCTATGCGTTCCTTTCCCCATATTTTAGTGTGTTGACCACATCAAAGCATATAAATGTTTTTGTGGCTCTACAAACAGTTACTTAGGTATGCCTGAGAGTGGTATGTTCATTAATGCTACCGGCGATGAGGTTGGTTTAGCACAATTGTTGTAATTTTTTAATACAATCCACTACTGGTCTCATCGGGCCTGGGAATTTGGTTCTGTTTGGGGAAACTCATGTATTTGATGGTCCCATGGCTCCCTGAAGCCCCCATCCTAGGCTGACTCAGGCCTGTGGGCTACCCTGTCAGTGTTCCTTCATAGTTAATATGTGTGCTTCTGTTTCTGTGGCCTCTGGACTTGGCCCTGAGTCAGAATCCATGAGGGCCACACTGCGCTAAACTTTGCTCTGCTTCTCACTTGCCCTCTGACTGCACATGCTCACATCTTTCTGTTTTTGTTTTTTTGTAAAATCCTGGGTTATTTGATGCAGTTTATAGAAAATCTCTGAATCATGATGAAAATCTCTGAATCAGGATGATCATGACAGTAACAGAATAAGTGAGTTGGGAATTAAAACACTTCTTTTTATAGCTCCATTGTGGTTGAAGGAAGAATATCTTGCGAACTTTCTAAGAGATACCTGGATGATTAATTAACAAGAAATCCAATCCAGTTGTTCTAGTTCTTTCTAGACGAAGACAGAGAGGAAGTAGAAAGTGTCAAGAATGTATAATTGAAGGTTTTAAGAAAAAGAACCTGCCTAGTAGCTTTCAATGACAGAAAGCATAGAACTAAAGAAGATATCTTCAGTGTAGTCTCAGCTCCTGGAAGTGTAGATTTGTCTTTTTTTTTTAAGTTTATTTATTTTGAGAGTGAGAGAGCATGAGGAGGGGAAGGACAGAGAGAGAGAGAGAGAGAGAGAGAGAGAGAGAGAAAATACCAAGCAGGCTCCACACTGCCAGTACAGAGCCTGACACGGGCTCGAACCCACAAACTGTGAGATCATGACCTGAACCAAAATCCAGAGTCAGACGCTTAACTGATTGAGCCACCCAGGTGCTCCCTGGAAGTGTAGATTTGTCGCTGGCAAACAGATTTAATGTATTTTTTTAAAATGGGAATAAAGAAAAAAGTCAAATATACTCCAAACCTTTTACAAAGACTACTTTTAGTTATGTGCATGGCTTTTATATGTGGAGTTATTAGGCCTTCATAACTCTGTTTAAACAGGTAAGAAATACTGAGTAAAAGTTAACTCCATCAGATGCCTCTTTAGATTTTGACTCGTAGCCCAACATAACTCCCACCTCTTGTGAGAGGATAGTTACTGTCCTGTACTTCTTGGCTAAAAATAGAAGCCACTTTCTGTCTAAAAATGAAGGTGTACGGCTTAAAAAGAAAACCATGTTGAAATAACTCAAGTTGACATCAAGTTTAAACTCAAATTTAAGTTGACTTTAGTGTCATACTCCAAAAATGTGATAAAGTTGCCTTGATAAGAATTGCCTCCTGGATCGTGAATGAAGGTGGTAATAGTATACAGATCTGGAGGTTTATCAACCCACAGCATAGCTCTACTCTTTGCCTGATGAACGATTCAGTATTTGCCACAGCCTTGGTGTGTTTTTACTTGCTACGTGGTAGATACTTCTAAAGACATAAGTTTGGAAATTTTAGAAGGGAGTGGGACTGTAGATCTACCCCTTATAGATGCAGTTTTGCCTCTATTATCAGTTCCCTAGGGATCTTTATAGGTCCTTTAGAATATCTGTGGGCCATTATGCAGGTGAATTAAGGTCTTGATAGAGCCGTAGCAAGCTGGTTTTGTTCTCACTGAGTAACCCTTCTGCCATAGTTTCCTTCCCAGAATTTCATTCCTCCTATCATTAAAGTAAATACATAGTTTTGGAGTAGTCTAAATCCATGTCTTTCAAACTGATGCCCATATGAATCCCCTGGGTATCTTGTTAAAATGCAAATTCTGTTTCTGGGGTATGGCAAAGATTCTGTGTTACCAGCCATCCAACGGACCACACTTTGAGAACCCCAAATCTGAAGGTTTTCACTGTCCGTGCTCCCAGGGAGACAGGTGGTGGGAAAGGGTGAGTGATAAAACACACGTTACATGGAGGAGCCTCATATGTTCATTGCTATGATTACTCTGGCACGTGACCTGCTGAGTTCAGAGAGACAGCAGTGTACATATTGAGAAGCTTAAGGGGCGCCTAGGTGGCTCAGTCGGTCGAGTGTCTGACTTTGGCTCAGGTCATGATCTTGGGGTCTGTGAGTTCAAGCCCCACATCGGGCTTTGTGCTGACAGCTCAGCCTGCTTTGGATTTCGTGTCTCCTTCTCTCTCTGCCTCTCCCCCACTTGTGCTCTGTCTCTGTCTCAAAAATACATAAATGTTAAAAAAAAGTTTAAAAAAAAAAACCAACAACTTTGGGACCTGCAGTCCTCCCTCTGCCCTCCAGCAGTTGGATCACATGGGCACATTACTAATCTCTCTACACCTCAGTTTCTGAATTTGTGGCAGGCAGTTAATATGAAAACCTAGGTTTAAGGTTAAAAGATATAATGCATATAAAGTACTTAGTAAGTGCTTGCTATTCATAGCTATTGGTGGTAATAATTCAGAAAACATTTACTGAACACTTACTACATGCCTGGCATGTTAAGACAGGTATGTAAGGATCAAAAGACACCTCTTTCAACTGGGATTGAATTGGTTTATTTGGAGTCCCTGGAGGTGAGATTAGATCTAAAACTTTTAACTCTAAGTCCAAAGCCCTTCCTGTCTAATTCTTTCTGTGTGCTCACTGGCTGTTTCTTATGATGTGAAGCCACATTAAAACAAACCTGGTTTCAGACAACTTTAAGTAAGTAGAACCCATATACTGACTCTCCGTGAATTCAACATGATCTAACTTTTAAAACCAAAAGTGAGTCCTGTTTGGTTCCTTGGGTTTGCACGAGTTATCTGTGGGGGTTGAGACTGAAGTATAGGTTTTTGTTTTGTTTCTTATCAGCTGAATTGTTTTGCTTGATCAGCGGGAAAGGAGTAATACCAGAGAATAGGCGTTATCGATTTCTATTCTGGTGGATCCTAACCATTCATCTGCCTTCCATTTGCCATCCACTTTTTCAAGTGATTTCAAAAGGACTCGGTCTTTGCATGAACTAACTTGTTTTTCTCATACAGACTTAAAAAATATGCACCCTGCCTCTTTTGCAACAAGGCAGCGCAAATGCTGGGTTGCTGGGAGCTGGGTGTTTTCATTTGTCTTTGGTACCTTTCTTTGCAAAGGAAATGATCACTGCCTCAGAATTTATCTTTTCTTTATCTAATAGGTTTTTTAGTTATTGAGAAATGCAAGCTTTTTTCTGAGATTACAATAGTTTGTGTGTATATGTATGTGTGTTACATACCTTTGTAATTTTTTAAAAAGATACTGGTTTGGCAGAAACTTAAGTGTGACTATTGTGTTTGTTAAAGCATGATAACAACTCACTGAACAGTCTATAGATAATGAAAACAATGGAATTTGAAAATGTTCATTGTAGGCATTGACAGATTGCTTTCTTTTAGTGCTTTGACAATGTCTTTTTCCTTTGTGCCTTTCTGTTTATAAGTTTGTCTTATAACAAAAATTTGTCTAGTTTTGTTGTAAAAACTGTAGAAGTGATTTTTGTACTGGCTAACTCTATAGGATCGTTGAAAATTACCTGCTCTTCTTTGAGTGTTGGTATATGTCGATCGATTTTTTTTTTTTTTTTTTTTTTTTTTTTACAACTTATTATTCCTGTGTCTTTGTAGATTTTTAAAAAACAACCACTTCATCGGGCTATAATTCACAAACCATAGAATTCACCCACTTGAAGTGTACAGTTCCAAGTTTTAAGTATATTCACAAAATTGTCTTTGCAGATTTTTGCCAGTCCATTTTTCTTTCCTCTTTGTACTGTGTACCCCAACCCCCTTCATTTTACCATTCCTTTAATGACTTTTCTTGCTACTTATAGTTTTGGGCATATATAGGTACCCTGACAATGCTAAGAAGCTACATACTTCCTGATTACACTGTGGTTTTTTATTAACTTTATATTAGTGCCATTTTAATGATGAATCATAATCTGTCAACTGTGTCCATGCGTTATTAAGCCTGGCATGTTTCTCGTTACTCCTCTATCCTTCCTTCCTGCAAACCTCACCCTCCACCATATCCAGTTTGGCTTGTTTACTTTAAATATTGCATTGATTCTAAAATGTGACAGAACTGAACTGGGATGGTTCCATTAAGACTTCACACAGTGGAAACTCCTCTGGAAATGGTTGTTCACTATAGTAACTGTATAAGCAGAGCCAGCTTTCTGTTCAGCTCAGTATCTTTTTTTTATTTGTGAAAGAACACCATTGGCTGGCTAATAAAAAAGCAACCAATTGAAAGCAATGTTACTTATCTGACAAAATTCTATTTGGGGCAGTCCACCTTATTATTATTGAATGCTTTTTAGCTCCAGGCCTTCAGCATCTAGAGGAGGGGATAGGGGATGGTGGGTGGAGACTTTGAGATAAAGTCTAAATGCGTTAATCACCTGCCTAGACCCTATGCTCATCTACATGACACCTTTTTTCATTTCCTTATACCTGCCATGGTTTTGGATGTGAAATATAGTCATCATGTTGAAGACATATTTAGAATCTGGCAGGACTTATTAATTGATTGGATATAGAGAATTAAGGAGAGATAATTGCTAAGGATGAGTTCCAGGGTTCAGTTTTTCAGGGTAGATATTTGCAGTTCATTCAGAAAGGAAATGTAAGATGAAGAAATGTTCTGGGATTTGGAAGATGATGGATTCTTTATTATAAACTTTTTTTAAAATTTTTACTTATTTTTGGAGGAGAAAGAGAGAACATGAGCAGGGGAGAAGCAGAGAAAGAGGGAGACACAGAATCCAAAGCAGGCTCTAGGCTCTGAGCTGTCAGCACAGAGCCTGACGTGGGGCTCAAACTCATGAACCATGAGATCATGACCTGAGCTGAAGTCGGACGCTTAACCGACTGAGCCACCCAGGCGCCCCAAGATGATGAATTCTTTAAAAAAAAATGTTTATTTATTTTTGAGAGGGAGCGAGAGAGGGAGCAAGAGAGAGGCAGGCAGAGCATGAGCCAGGGAGGGGCAGAGAGAGAGAGGGAGACAGAATCTAAGCAGGTTCCAGGCTCTGAGCATTAGCACAGAGCCTGACGTGGGGCTTGCACTCATGAACCGTGAGATCATGATCTGAGCCTAAGTCTGATGCTTAACCGACTGAGCCACCCAAGTGCCCTGGAAGATGATGAATTCTAATTTGATCATATTGAGTTCATCCAACGGGGAAGTTCATAGGCAGATGGATATATGGTTCTGAAGCTTAGGAGGAAGAACAAGGCTGGAAACAAATATTGAGGGCCCAGTAGATACTGGTGACTAGGAATACAGAGATGGCTTCTGCCTTCAGGAAGCTTCCAGTCTTCCAGAAGAGGCAGAGGCATGGACTCTGTGAAGAGGAATGTACTCAATGGTGTTTTCCCCCAGAAGCCATTGAAATACCAAAGAAAGGAAATCTCAGCATGCATTGTAACTGAGAGGTGGGTAGAGTGGAAAAGCATGATCCCAGGACTCTGGAAAAATACTAGCATATAAAATTGAGCAGAAGAATAGCCTCCAAGAAAATTCCATCTCAGTGGCTGGAGAAGGAGGAGGACCCCTGGAAGAATGTGGGAGCATGAAAGCCAAGAGAAGACATGGAGTCAAGAAGAATGGAGTGCAGGGTTATGCAATAGGAAGTTAACAGAAAACACGCACGGGGAGGTGACCTTTGGGTGGCACAGTATACGGGTGCTTCCGGACTTTGGTGAAAGCTGGCAGAGTATAGAGGTAGAAGCCAGGTGCAGTGGGTTGAAGGATGAAGGATGAGGGAGGAATGATGAAATACAAGGAGTAAGTAGACAACTTTCTGAAGCAGTTTGCCTCTAAACAGGGGGAGCTAGTAGGATAGAGTCAGCTGAGGTTGGAGTCCAGCTGAATGCTTCTTCTGCACCCATGTTTAAAAACCCCAGGGAGGGGGACACCTGGGTGACTCAGGTAAGCATCCAACTTTGGCTCAGGTCAGGATCTCCTAGTTCATGAGTTCGAGCCCTGCATCAGGCTCTCTGCCATCGGTGCAGAGCCCGCTTCAGATCCCCTGTCCCCCTCTGTCTGCACCTACCCTGCTCGCACGCGCTCTCTCTCTCTCAAAAAAAATATATGTGTGTATATATACGTGTGTGTGTGTGTGTATATACGTGTGTGTGTGTGTATATATGTGTGTGTGTGTGTGTATATACGTGTGTGTGTATATACGTGTGTGTGTATATACGTGTGTGTGTATATACGTGTGTGTGTATATACGTGTGTGTGTGTATATACGTGTGTGTGTGTATATACGTGTGTGTGTGTATATGTGTGTGTGTGTATATACGTGTGTGTGTATATATATACACACACATACATATATATACATATATACGTATATACGTATACATATACGTATATACGTATATATATTAAAAAAAAAAAGAAAACCTTGGGGAGGCCAAGGGTCAGAGAGTTGTTGGGGCCAAGAAGTCAGAGAGTTGAATTGGCCCAGGGTTCGGTTTTTCAGGTGATTGCAACGGAAGGACAGTGGGACCATCAAGGAGAGGTTTTCAGCAAGAGAGGAGTTAGAGTCGTGGACCATGTGCTCTCAGCTGGATGAACAGGGGCATAAGGGCTGGCATGGGCTGTGGGAGCAGGAACAGCTTGTCCGAGGTGCAGTCGTTGCTGGGTGTCAAAGGTGTGCTTGGATACAAGTTGGATACAGGCACCTGTGAGGAGCCTGAATGCAAAGAGTTAATCAGGCAGTCTTGCTGCTATTCCACCAAAATAGATGGCGGTCTCCTGGTTTTAAGAATGAAAGAGTCACAGGGCAGATCTGTAGCCATTTCATCATGAGCCCTAAATTTGAGGTGTTTTGCGGGCTTGGTGGGAGAATATGATGCCACTAATCATATGTGTTCATCCATCCCACCAGAGGAAGATGGAAATGGTATCTCTATTGTCCTGGCTATGTTAGTTCTTTTTCTAGACTGACTTCTTTTGTTAAAAATTAATTAAAATCTGTTTATGTCCCTTCTAATAAGTAGTTTGGTTAGGCACAAAGCATGTAGAACAGTTTCCAGCTATCAGGTTTTGATGAGGAGAGTTTATAGAGTATTGTGTCCCTCTGAATATGAAGATAGTAGCTTACAGGGAATGGACAGTGCAGGGAATGTGACGTTTAGGAGTCATGATATGATTCTCAGACCTAATACTTAACACGGTATGACCCTGGTCGGACCTCTTAATCATTTTAAATCTTCGCTTCTTCAGCTGAAAAGAAGGTGAAAAATAATAGTTTGCCTGCAGAATGAGGAAAATCGGATATGATGTATATGTGAAAAATGCTTTGTAATCTGGAAAGCAGTATGCTCACGTTCTCTGTTTTGCCCATATTGTGAGCTTTTCTAAGTCTTAATTCACATTTATTCATTCCTCCTTTGGTCTATAGTTACTGAGAGTCCAGAAGACACTAGGAACTGGGAATCTAGAGATGACCTCTCCCTTCAGGGAACTGAGAATCTTCTAGAGGAGGCAGAGACCAAGCAGAAAGAGTGTTCTCAGTGGACTCCCCTAAATGCTGTAGAAGCAGTGAGCAGAGGCATCTAAAACAGCCTGGGAGGTCAGGGGAGGCTTCCTGGAGGAGGTGGCACCTGTGAGGAGCCTGAATACAAAGAGTTAATCAGGAAAAGAAGGAGGGTGGAAGAAGGCAAAGCTACAGAGGGAGCAGCCTTTTGGGAGGCTGAGAGGTCGGAGAGCATGGAGCATGTTTGGCTCAGTCCGGCTGAGCAGGGAAACATAATACCTTCCAAAGCTTGACTGTGAAATAACAGCAAAAGAGAAGCAAGAAGTACAGGGGACCATACGTATAAATGAGGTGCTTTGAGGATGTTTTAAGTGGTAATAGGAAGAAACATGAGAGCAGGGAGGTTGATAAGGGAGTTGATTAATGGAAAGGAGGGTTTGAAAGAAGCCCGGGCTTGAGAGCTGGGTGAAGTGGGAAGAGGGGCCATCTTCTGGGGCTTTGGTGGGAAGGAGGCAAATACATGGAGTAAGGTGAGGAGCAACGAGAGGGTTCCTTCCCTAAAGTGCCTCTTCTCACAGTGTAGGAAGATATGTGAGGTATTCCCGGAGCCCAGCACGGTGGGTGCTCAGGACGTTGTGGTTGCTCAGTGAATAGCTGCTGATTGAATTACCATCATCCTGGCCGCTTGAGAAGCCCCACAGACAGAGTGGCATGACTGGAGAGCACAGTGATGTGCCAGTCTGGCTGGCACGCACTGCCTGTCTCCAGTGCACTGAAGTTGGGCAGCCTCTCTTGCAGTTTGCCATTGCTTGTTAGCGCCGATACGGTCCCTGTGCTTTTGATCCCCAGGGATGTTGCAGAGTTGGGTGTCGCTAGAAAATTCTGTTCCTTAGCGACAGTCACGGGAGTGACGGTTTCTTGAGCAATCCCACACTGGTTTTTTCCAGTGAGGCTGGCAGCCTGTCCACACCTACTGAGCGGAGTCTGGCTGCAGCCGAGACAAAAGCGGTTCATCCTGCCTATCTGGTCGTCCTTCTTACACATACTGGACATGGTTCAGAGCTGCATTATGTGGAAACAAGCCGGCCACAAAACAGACTTGTGTGAGCATGCAGGGGACAAAAGAGGCCTGAGTTCTAGACTTGCCTCTGTTTTCTCTGCATGACCCTGGGCCTCTGTCTTCTCAGTGCATTGAAGGAGGTTGGACCAATCGATTGCACAGATCATCATCATCACCGACCAAGTTTTGTATCCGTTGGTTTCATTAGTCCAGAGATTGTATCCTCAATTCTTACTTCGTGTCTGCCACGAAATATATGTGCCACAGGTATATTGAATCAGATTGCATTAGCTTTTCTTTCTTCTCAGGTACGTGCATATGCACAAAGTAAAATAGTGCCTGTTGATCATGTAATTTACTTGTTCGTTCAGTTCATTTCTTCTGAACAAGTGCTAAAGATCTGAGACAGATCATACTTGACGTCTTTCAGAAATGGCAAGGAGCTTGAAACCCCTGAAGAGAGAGTTCAGAGGAATTGACAAACTTTCCTGAGGCTCAGAGGAGACAGTGGCTGTGCTCCCATAGTGGGGCTGGCCATGGGTATATGTCTAGAGAATCTGTACACAAGTTCGACACATGGTCATTCAGGGTCTCCAAGGAGCTTACAGCTCAGGAAGAATGAAACAGACACAGACAGATGACTTCACCTTAGCAAAAGACGTTGCATTTGTATGATGGCCACCAAAGGAACAGCAGATTTGCTAAGTTTTCTACTTTCCACAATTTGTTTGGCATTTAGGAAACATGTCTGTTACCAGGTTTTGTTTTTCACTTCTCTTGGCTAGAATGTCAGTGGTTGATTGATGTACCTTTCCCATTAATGTTACTAATAGAGAACAGTAATATTTATAATATCAATTATGTGTTGAGTTCTTACTCTGTGCCAGGTACCAGATTAAGTACTTTATTAGATCCTATTAGATAAGATTAGTCTCATTTTATAGATGACAGAACTGAGGCCCAGAGTAATGTAAGTAAAGCAAGAGGCTACTGGTTCTAAGACTCATAAGTAGCAGAACCAGGTAAGAGGCTCTGTCCTTTTTTTTTTTTTTTTTTTTTTTTTAATATTTCTTTAAGTTTATTTATTTTGAGAGAGAATGTGAGCAGGGGAGGGGCAGAGAGGGAGAGAGAATCCCAAGTAGGCTCCATGCTGTCAGCGCAGAGCCTGACGTGGGCTTGAACCCACACATGGTGAGATCATGGCCTGAGCCAAAATCAGGAGTCGGATGCTTAACCAAGTGAGCCACCCAGGTGCCCCAAGAACCTCTGTTTTTAAGCCAACTGGGCTCACTCAGGGTCTGCACGTTGTTTTCAGATAGGCCAAAGGAATGAGTGAGGATAGCTCATGGAAAATTAAGGAAGATGGGGATCTTGTGACAGGCTAAACCTGGTGAATTCAAAGTTCTCACCTAATTTTTAATTTTCATTGACTGGGTTTGTTTTTGTTGTTGTTTTTGTTGTTGTTGTTTGCTCAGAAAAGAGTTTTGAGTGCTTACTGTGCACTGTGGGGATGACCCAGTTACCTGTCCCCAAGAGTTTACAACATCACAGAGGACATGAGGCGTGCCCCCAAACCTCTGAGATATAAGCACCACTGAAAACTTAGAAACCAGATGATGCAAAGCTTAGTCAAGAGAGATGTTGTCTCTACCTGCAGGGGATGGGTTGGGGAGAGTCGGCAAAGTTTCAGTAAGAGGAAATGTGGAAAGTCTCAGCAGGCGGAGACGTGGAGGATGGGAGGGTATTTAAAGTGACAGAAGATGCCCGGGTGGGGAAAAGACCAGGGCCAAATGTAGAGTTATGTGCATAATTATAATTCAAACACTCAGGTAGCCACTACTGAGATAAGAAAAAGAACTGTGCCAGCCCCTTCAGAAGCCGGCCTCATATGCCCCATCTCGGTGCCAACCTCTCAATCCCCAAAATTATCACTGTCTTTGTATTTCTTGATAGTTTTATCAACTCAGTGTGCAGCCCTAGACACTAGGGTTTAATCTTGCTTGTTTTATCATTTTCTTACTTGGTATGTATTTCGAGCCCACTTTAACCTACAGATTCTCTTGCATCCTTTTCTTTTCCTTATAATTTTTCTTGAATAAAATCTTGGGCTGTTTGACCTATAGACTTGCCCATGGTCTGAGTTTTGCTGGTTGTATCCTCATGGTACAGTTCAGTATGCCCCTCTGTATTTCCTTCTGTAAATTGGCAGTTGGCTTCAGAGGCCTGATCAGATGGAGGCTCAATCCCTAGGACCCATTTGACCAGACAAATGAGTAGCAAGTGAGTATAACTTGAGTAGGAGCTTGGGCCAAAAAAGGCATTTTGAGTAGAGATCAGAAATCCAAATGCTATAATCGTGATCTTGGGCTATGTATGGTCCAACTCTCTCTCTCTCTCTCTCTCTCTCTCTCTCTCTCTCTCTCTCTCTCTCTCTGTGTGTGTGTGTGTGTGTGTGTGTGTGTGTGTGTGTGTGTGTGTAGGGGGCAGGGAAACTAGAAGGGTCACTTTGTAGATTTTGGAACCAGGGGACAGCATCTTCACAGGTATCTTTCCCAGCCACATATCTACATGGAAGTGACTATTGGTCACAATGTTAAAACGGTGGACTAAGGAGTGTCTGAAGTCTTGAAATATTATGCAGATGGTTGATTGTCATTTTCTTTAGTACTGTGCTATAAAGTTGCTGAGAATTTCCTATAAATGCTCTCTAAGTAAAACTATGTGATAGGGAATGGTAGGTTCATAGTATACATACTTTTGTGACTAGTATACAAATATCATGAGTCTAGACAGAAATATGAGTCTTAAATCAAGAAGACTAAAAAGAACAAATCTAAGTAAAAGGAAGAAATCTAAGAAGGTTATATGTTGAAAGAGAGGGAGATTTGTACTTAAGAAAATCTGAAAATACTCACTTTTTCCAGATGGCTTATTGAAAACTGCTACCATAAGTAGAATTTATTCATTTTTATTATTTTTTAAAGTTTATTTATTTGTGTAATCTCTATACCCAACATGGGGCTTGAACCCATGACCCTGAGATCAAGAGTCACATGTTCTTCCGACTGAGCCAGCCAGGTGTCCCTACCATGAGTAAAATTTAAATAAGGCAGTGGTCTCACAAGTATTATTTCTTTATTTTTTTTAAGTTTATTTACTTATCTTTGTGAGAGACAAGAGAGAGTGTGAGCAGGGAAGGGGCAGAGAGAGGGGGAAAGCCCCAAGCAGGCTCCGTGCTGTCAGTGCAGAGCCCGATATGGGGCTTGAACTCCTGAAACTGAGATCATGACCTGAGCTGAAATCAAGAGTTGGACGCTCAACCAGTTGGGCCATTCAGGTGTCCCTCACAAGTATTATTCCTTAGAGGAACTTCTTGGTGTCCTTATTCCCCTTGTGTTGCATTTGAAAAGTAAGAAGGCTAGTTTATAATAATGGCAACTAATATGCACATGGCACTTACTTTGGGCCAGATATTACATTTTTAGCATTTTATATGTTAACTAATTTAATCTTACGACAACCCAATAAGGTAGGCATTATGACTCTTCCCATTTTATGGACTGGAAATTGAGGCACAGAGAGGTTAAGTTACTTGTTTTAAGTTTATACAGCCAATAAGTGGGGAATGGACATACAAACTTAGGTAGCTGTATCATTCTAGTGCACTACCCCTAGGCTAGAATCCAGGTGGGAGCTGGGGCCAGTGGCTCAGGTATTTCTCTAATAGGGAGGCTACATATCTGTTTTCAGTCTGAAATATCTGTTCTTAATTTCAGGAGAGCTCAGAAGTAAGTCCTGGCCCCACTGCACACTGTAGACAAATGACCCAACATGTGGTCCCGCTCCTTTTTCTTTGAGCCTTGATTTACTCACCTCTGCTGTAGAAGGAATAATAATACTTTCCTTATAGAGTATTCTGAAGATCAGTGAGATCGAGTATTGGAGAATGTGTTAAAAGAAGTAAAATGCTATGTTGGCTATAATTTTAATAATATGCATTATCATCATCACTTCTCTATTTTTGAGGAACTTGTGAAAAGAGCTTCATTTTATTTGAAATATTTGGACTTCTAGAATAAAGAGAGGGGGCTTCCTAATTTGAAGTGTTAGACTACTTTGGTGTTAAGGAGAGGAAATTTTCAAATGAACATATTAAGGCTTTCCTGTTTCAAAGGTTTAATCGAAACAACTTTAATAACTCCTTCAAGAAGGCAAAAGCAAATTTAGCTTCAGTTTTGATGATTGTTTTCCCTCCCCTGAGCATCACTATCATTAATAGTGGAAGCTCCAACGTTATAGATAAGAGCCATGGATCATCAATGCTCCACTCGGAAGGTTTAGTTGCCTGAAAAGAGGCCAGGTTTGGGGTGCCTGAGTGGCTCAGCTGGTTAGCGTTCAAGTCTTGATTTTGGCTCACATCATGATCCCAGGGTTGTGGGATTGAGCCCCATGTTGAACTCTGTGCTGAACATGGAGCCTGCTTAAGATTATCTCTGTCTCTCTCTTTCTCTCTCTCTCTCTCTCTCTTTCTCTCCCCACCTCTCTCTCCCTCCCTCTGTCCCTTCCCCTCCGCCCCCACTCACACATGCGTTTTCTCTCTCTCTTTCCCTCTCTCTCTCTCTCAATAAAATAAAATAAAATAAAATAAAGGCCAGATTTGCTTTCAGTTCCAGTACAGGCCCATTTAACTTTATCTTTTTAGCATTGATGTTGAACCATTCCCCAAACATGGCCAACATTTGTGCATGCCAACTGTTGATTTTTAGGGTAAATCAGATTAGAGTTTACAAATATACAAGCATTCCCGAGGGTGGGTGAGGGATGTTGTGGAACAAAGCACTTCACAGTATTTTACATATTGCCTTGTTAGTGGGTCCCCAGTATTGTCTGAATATAGAAAGAATAGTGAATTTCATTTTTGCAAAGAATGTAACAATAATTAACCAAGATTGGATTTAAAGACATTAGTAAAATGTCACTTATATTTGATAGTTTTTAAATTTGTCTTAAATGTTTCAAAAGTACAGATTAACATTTAGGAAACAAAAACCTGTGTACCTATAACATCCAGATTTAACAGGTTTTATTATTTAGACCTATATCCTTCTGAATTGAAATAAGAAGCAAAGAAAATGTTACTGGTATATTAAATCCTCTTAGTACCCCTTCCTAACTGCATTCTTTCCCATCCTTGCTCTCTAAAGGTGACTACTCTTCTGAAGTTGTTATATATTATTTCCTCAATTCCTTTTATGTCCTACTTCGGCATATGTCAATGGACAACATACAGGATTGTGCTGTGTATTTTTTAATCTTAAACAAAAATTCTAAAATGTCTTTTTTTTCACCAAACTGTGTGTTGAGATTTATTCATGTTGATACATGTAGTTCTGATCCATTTATTTTCTCTGTTGTATAGTATTTCATTAAAAATATGATTATTTATTCATTCTCTGATAAATGGACACTCTCGTCCAGTTTTCTTTACTGTGAACAGTGCTTCAGTGCTCATTCATAATACATTTTATTATGTAAACTCACCCATCGTTGAGTTTCTTGGGGAATATATTTAGGGGAAGAATTGCTGGCAGTAGCTTATGCCTTCTTCAAGTTTATTGCCAAATATCTTTCCAATGGGTTATTTTAACTCCCATTTGTATCAAGCAGTGCATGAGAGTTCCATTACCTTACTGATACATTATAATTTCTGGCTTGCAAAAATTTTCCTAATTCAATGGATACGAAAAAGTATCTTACTGTTTTAATATGACTTCTCTGATTACTGGGAAGGTTAAACATGTTTAAATATTCACTGTAAATTTAGAATTCTTCCTCTGTGAGTTGCCTGTGTATATTCCTGGTTTATTTCCTGTTGGCCTTTGGATCTTCTTCTTTATGTATTTATAGGAGTACTTTGTATATTCTATGTATATCTTCTCCAAACTTGGATTTGTTGTTTAATTTTGCCATTTGTGTAACAAGTTTTAAATTTTAGTGTAGTTAAATTTATTAGCTTTTCCTTCATGGTTTGTGCCTTTTATGTCTTGTTAAGATTCTTTTGTGACCCTGAGGTCATAAAGACATTCTTCTGTAGGTTAATATTTTCCTTATTCATATTTAGGACATTAATCAACATAGAAATTATTCTTATGGGAGCTGTGAGATAGAGAACTAATTTTATTGTGTATTTCTTTGTGAATTGCCGGTAGTGCTAGCATTATTTATTGAGGGTTTATTCTTTCTTTACTAATTGTTTTCCACGCCACTCTCGTCATAAACCAAGACCTGTATATGCATAGGTTTGTTTTGGGGGTCACTATTTGGTTCTCTGTGTCTCTTTCTCTGTTAGTACCATACCATTTTAATCTCTCCAGCTTTTTTTTTTTTAAGTTTATTTGTTGAGAGAAGAGAGAGAGAGATAGAACTGGGGAGGGACAGAGAGAGAGAGAAAGAGAGAGAAAGAACTGGGGAGGGACAGAGAGAGAGAAAGAGAGAGAAAGAACTGGGGAGGGACAGAGAGAGAGAGAGAAAGAGAGAGAGAGAACTGGGGAGGGACAGAGAGAGAGAGAGAAAGAGAGAGAGAGAACTGGGGAGGGACAGAGAGAGGGAGAGAGAATCCCAAACAGGCTCTTCCTTGTCAGTGCAGAGCCCAGTGTGGGGTTTGAACTCACAAAGTAAGATTGTGACCTGAGCCAAAACCAAGAGTTGGACGCTTAACTGACTGAGCCACCCAGCCACCCCTGTAATAATTCTTGATATCTGGTTGGACAAGGCTTATTTGCCTATTCTTAATTCTCTTCTGTTATGAATTTTAAGGCCATATTGTCAAGTTCTCTGAGAAATTCTTTGAAATTTGAATTAGTAGATTAGTTTCAGGAAAAATAACACATGTTCATTTATTTGGTTCCATATTTATCAAGTTTGGGGATATAATTTTACTGTCTTATAGCCTCTATTCGTTTCTGATGAGAGATGAGTGGTCCTTAGTATGGTTCTCTTAAATTTTGTAAGTCCTTTTTGTCTGGCTGCTTTTGACATCTTCTCTTTTCTTTATATGCTACCAGCTTGGCTTTATTGTGCAAAGATGTGATTTTCTTTGTATTTATTCCTGATTAGGATTCACCAAATTTCCTAAATCTGTAAATTTATTTTGTTTACCAAATTTGATAAAATTTGTGGCCATTATTTCTTTAAACTTTTTTTTGCCCTCATTTTTTCTCTAGCCCAACTTTCTGGGCCTGAAATTACATGTATGTTGGATCTTTTGATGTTATCACATAAGTCACTGGGGCTTTGCTCATTTATTAGAAACCTTCCCCCTCCCGTTCATCTGTTCTTCAGATTGGATCATTTCTAGTGATCTGTCTTCAATTTCACGGATTCTTTCTTCTGTCATTGCTATTCTGTTAAGCCCATCCAATGAATTTTTTCTTTTATTGAGATTCCCTTTACATTCTTGAGCTTATTATAATAGTTGCTTTAAAATCCTTATCAGTTGATTTTAACATCTTAGAATGAGTCTTCATTAACGATAGCCTTTTCTCTTCAGGATGAGTCACGTTTTTCTGTTTCTATATCCATGTCTAATAGTTTTAGGTGACATTATGACTGAGATATTGTAGAAGCTCAATTCAGTTCTGTTCAAGAGGTTTTTGTTTTTGTTTTTTTTTTTTTTGGTTTTTGGTTTTTGAGTGGGCAGTTGATTTGGCTGGACTTAAACTCCAAACTCTGCCTTTCCTGTGGTGGGCAGCTGCGGAAACCTCTGTTGAAGTCACTTTGGTACTATCTGAGTTGCTTTGGAGTGTACCCACGCCTGCATGGTTCAAAGTCAGCCTGTGCAGAATCTGACACTCCTCCTCTGTGGCTCTCCTTTCCAAGGTTTCCCACTTCAGTTTTCACCTGCTGTGAAAGCCAGGAAGCCTGTTATCTGGTTCTCCAAGCAAGCAGGATTATGGATTTTCTGAGTTTTAGTCACCCAACCTGGCTCGGACTTAGTCTGCCCTTAGACAAAAGCGGTGCCATTCCTTTCTTCCAAACGTAGATTACTTTCCATTGCCCGCTTCTTTCTGGTTGTTCTATAGCCAGTTATTTTTTATAATTGAATTTGTAGTCCTCATCTGCGGAATGGCTGGCAGATCTAATAGGGGCTATACCACCATCACTGAAAGCCAGAAATTGGAATCCTAGATCAGTTTTATATAAAGTTTCTCATTTTGTAGTTACCTCAGTTCCATGCAGTTTCTGCCCAGGGCTGCTGGGTACAGTTCTTCTAGTCTCTTTTAAACAGTGTAACTCTTTGAGGCTCTAGGTTATTCGGGGAGTCCAGCTTCCAGGCACCTGCCTCCTATCGTCCTGGGGTCATGTCTGCTAACATTCATGTGGGGACAGACCTGTAATCTCAGCTCTTTTATCCAAGACCAAAACCCCTGGGCGCCTTCAGCTTCAGTTCCAGTATACTCATCTGACTTTCATTTGTTTCTTCATCCTTGGAAATTGAAGGTTTTCCTTCATGATTGCTTTTGTTGTTGCTGCCTTAGCTTTTATCCTTAACTAAGTATTTTTAAAATATGATTGCAGTTTATTCAGCAATTCTGTGTTTGTACTGGGAAAGAGACAGCTACATCAGCTTAATCCATTTTGTTTTCAGACATTTGTGGCAGTGTTTTCTATAGTGTGTGACATCAGACCATCCTCAGAATTCAATTCTGACTGCTAGTTCTTGTCCTCAGGAGGGGACTGGGCTCTGATGTGGGTACCAGGGACTCGGTCAGAGGCATAACTAACATTATTTCAGCATCTGTTAGAGCCCCGACTCCAAGCCACTCACTTTATATCATTTAATTCTTCCAATTCTTTACTTCCAACAGCATTACCCATTTATAGATTAGGAGACTGAGACTTAGAGATGTAGAGATTTAGAGACTTGTTTCAGCATAAGCAGATTCAGAATTCAAGCTGTTTGACTCAAAATCACATACCTTCAGTGATAGTCTGCTGCCTCCACAGACATTTTTTCTAAGTATGTGAATGGGTAAAAAAAATATAAGACTTTGCTGTGTTTATCAGCAGCCATGACAAAATTTGAGGGCTCATTAGCACGGGGGAATGTCTGGAGGAGTCTACACATGTGTTTGCCAGCTCCATTCTTCTCATTGGCGAGATTTGTGGGATATCACAGAAAATGCTCAGTTTTGCCTCAACTCACTCAGAAGGAAGTTGTTTCTTCCTTTGGAGAGAAGTGAAAGAGAGGATTCATAAGAAGTTTAGACAGCTGGAAAGAACTTTAATGACAAAGTCTACATGAGGGAATGCAGGTTCTTCCTGAATGGAGCTGCCATCATAAGATGGCAAAGATCAGTTTTAAGAAAAAAGAAAGCAATGATAGTAGAAAATGATAAAGTCAAACCTTTGAATTCACAGTTTAGCTTCTTAATCAACATGTGTTCTTATCAAAACCAACATGTACCCACTAAAACTAATATTTAATATTTTGAGCCAGTGAAAGAAAAATTTTCTTAAAACCATTTTTATTTTGGAAAAAGTATTTATTTTGTTCATGTGCACGCACTGAATCATTGGTGGTCTAAGTCTACCTTAGCGAGAAAAAAGGTTTACTTAGTTTTTCAAGGAGCACATTATTTGTTCCTATAAATTCATGTGTGGTTAGCTTCCTCTCCTATAGACCCAGCACAATACATAGGTATTCTGCTCTTGGCCATAAAAAATTGCCCATAAACACAAAATGATGTTATTTTCAGAAGTCTGATCACAGTTTTTAAGCCGTGTTAATTACCTTTTTATTTTAATAAATAATATACCTTTATATTTTAATAAAGAATTTTCCCTGTGGGATCCTTATTGATTTAAGTCAATCCAGTGCTTATTCAAAGTCTCTCACATACACTTAATAAACTTTGGAATTAAGAGGGGGCCCTCCCCTCCAAATACAAATGTTTATATGTATTGCCATTAATAGAAGCAGGAGCAAATCTTACTTAGATGTTTGCTCAGAACATCTAAATTCCCTTGGCATTTGGGGTAGGTTTTTATCTCCTGGATGGGGTTGCTTAGAATGTGTTGTTTTCTCTGACATTTAGTGATGCTGAAAGGGGAGTCTTTTTTCCAATAATGTCTCTGTTGTATTCATTTCAATGTTTAGGTGAGGAAACTGAGCACTAAAGTGACTTTGTCCAGGTTAGTCAAGGCAACAATAGGAGCAAACGAGGCAGTTGTCTCCCATCAGGTTTCTGTGTGACCTTGAGCTAGTCATTTAGCCTGTCTGTGTCCTCAGTTGCCTTGTCTGTCAAAAGGGGCTAGGAATAGTAAAGGTGGTGGAGTTAATGCAGGCGAACCTCCTAGATCAGTGTCTGACACAAAAGCACCATGCAAGTTTTCTTTTTATTATTACCAGTAACTTCAGAGAATGGATGTCTGCAGGAGGCAGGGTGGTTCATGGTTCCTGTTGGTTTCAACACTACCCTAGTCCGAGTTTCCTGGATAATAGAGTCTGAGCTAAGGTTGCATGGTGGGCTTTATCCAGCAGCAAGAGTGAGGGGAGAAGGGAAGAGAGAGGGAAGAAGCATAAAGGTGGTGTATTGCCTGGCTGCCATAGCTTCACAAGAAAATCAGCTCGTTGCTCAGTCACATAGAAAGCTTCTAGCTTGGCTGTGTGGTACCCATGTGCTCAGTGCAGTCAGGCAGGGAGGGGAGGGGAGGGGCATGTGTCCACCAGCACCTTAACTCCCCTGATCTCATAGGCTGTGTAACTCAGTTCCCCATGCTCCCTCTGCCCATACACACAACTCTGGAGGTGACTGGGTTCCAGCTCTAGTGTAGCACTGCTGCCTCAGAATCCGGAAGCCTGAGGATGAGCCAGTGTCTCTGTGGGTCTGGCCAGAGGGGGGTGGAGCTGGGGTGCTGGAGCCACACCAGCTCCTGCTGGACCATGTGCTGTGCATGCTGTGCAGGAGCCCTGCCCTCAGCCTGGAGGAGGCAGAGATGGATGGTGGTGTGAGGAGAAGAGGGGACAGTGGCAGTGATGTGTATCTCCGTGGAGCCCAGTGGCAGAGGCTGGGGAGGCGGGCAGTGTGGAACCATCAGTGTGGCCTCTGCCCCAGGACCAGCCTTGCCACTCATCTCTGTGCAGCCTCAGTAACCTTCTGTCCCTAATTCTAAGTGAGATTATCACGAGAATTAGAAGAAATATATGTAACATGCCTTTAGTGCTTGGCCCAGAATAGACAATAAATGACAGGGAATACTTTCCTATCTACCTATATTTGAAATAGAGATCACTTTCCCTTAACACTTGTATTTGCCTCTGGAAATAAAACATCCACTTGAATTCAGAGTTATGACTGAGATGAACCAAAGGAGGCTGGTACTACAGCAAAGGGGAATATTTAACCCTAGGGCATGTCAACGGAAATGGCTAAGAAAGCTTATGGCAGAGAAGAGAGGCCATCCAAGGAGGTCAAAGGATTCAGGGAAAATCATGAGAATCAAGAAATGATTTCCATGCTAAAATTTGTTTTGTGTAATTATAGATTTGTTTTTCTTTTTAGCTAGGGAAAAGGGAGAACGCACGGTTTCCAACTCTTGTCCCGTGGGCACAGTGAGTCTAGGTTATTTAGCACCATCATCTGCAATCTTGACCCTCAGGGAGGATAGCAGTGTCAGTGTTAGACCAAATGGAGGCTGTGATAGGAAACCAGGAAGGAAGGATAAGCAAACGGGAGATTGCTAGGCTCTGGGGGCCTCAAGGTCAGATCAGATCTGAAACTCGGAGGATAGTGTTTGGGAATCATACTTATAGTTCCTGGAACCATAGAAGTGACAGCAAGTCTGAGTTCAAAGGCTATGCACACAAGGAACTATGATTCCACAGAGCATCTCCTTTTCCTGATATGGGTACAAGCAGAACACGGAAGCAGAACAGGGGGATGGCTTTCGAGTCAGCCAGAGCTGTGCTGAGAGCTGAATTACTGACCTTCGGACTTGTCACCTTGGTCAGCCTGTCTTGTTATCTGTAAAGGGGGAATAGCAGCCATACCTCCATCATGACCTTGTTGTGAGGACGCGTGAAAAGCTCTTGGTGGAAGCCTGGCACACAGTTAGCTCTGATAGCAGTTCACTGTCTTATTTGCTACTGCTTCAGCAGCCTGTGTATTTCTTGCAGGTTATATTCCTCTTGGAGTTCTTTCAACCAGATGGCTTTTCCATCTGAGAGTATTTGTGGTGTATGAAGGAAATGTCTTTGTGGCATTCACTGGATAACCTGGAGCTGACTGGTTTCTCAGTAGATAGCTCACTGATGAAGTCATTTAATCAATAAATATTGATTGAGCAGGTGCTCAGCAAGGTGTCGGGGGTAAACAGTCTGGCTCTCACCCTCCCCCACCTTAGAGTGTCCTCATCTGGTGGGACGAGGGACGCGTCAGCACCTCAGCTCATGATTACTGCTCAGTGGAAGGGCTTCTTAAACTAAGGTTTTGAAAGGGACATCCGTGAACCTATGAAAATATATGCAAAATACTGTGTGTCAGGATATATTCATTTTTTTTCTGGGGTTGGGGGTCCATAAATCTCATCAAAGCCACAAAGGGTACTGGACCCAAAAGGGAGCAGGAGTCACTGCCACAGACACAAGGGACACTGTAATGCCTTACCAGCCAGGGAGAGGAAGATGAGGCCAGGAAGATGTGCAAAGAACGGGAAATGCATTAACTGGGCTTGACTGCTTAATGCCTGGTGATTGTTTTTTTTCACTCAAAGTCTTGGTGGCTTCTCTCCAAATGGGGGAATTGAGTCCAGAAAATTTCAGGACTGGTTAAATGGGAGAGCCCTATTCTTAGAGGAGCCCATCCAGGAAGACAGTTGCTAGATGGTACATTAATTTGGGAGCTAACTAAGAGATGAAAGGCAGGATATTTCCTAGCCTGTCAGCCCTGAAAAATACTGAAATGAAAGAAACTTTCCTAAGGTTAATTTTCAGGGGCTACCTGTTAATAGAATTCAAGGGAATATTAGCAACCTAGATTACTTTGGCCTGTAGATGTGTGTGCATTATGACACTGGTTCCTCAAGCTTCCTGAGGTGGAAAGGATAGGTGGCACTGTTTCCATTTTACAGATGAGATGCTGAAACCCTGGAGGCTGTGGGTTGCCCAGGTTACACTGATAAAAAGGGTAGAACAACCATGGTCATCTGGCCTGTCCCCTCCACCACGGACATTTAATTATCTGTCCAAGGTGCATAGTAAGCCCCCCATTGATATTTGTGGAACTAATGTTCTTTTTTAAAAAAAATCAAAGATCCAAGTAAACACCAAGAATTTTTTTTTTTTTATTTTTTTGATGTGTTATTTTCTTAAAATATATCATCTGGAATGTAAACTATGATAATATCATTTACTTTATTCAAAGTCAGCTCAACTAAAAAAATATTTATCCAAGGTTTACTGTGTCACTAGAGATTGAGTTTAGTACTTGAATCCACATTTACGATGTTTGCGTTTCAAGGAACATCGAGTCAGTTCTGTACAAATCGTTGCTATATAATGTGTTTGGGGAGGCTATGTAGTATGGGTCCACCAATTAATTTCATCATAATGAAAAATGGGAAAACAAGAAATCCCCATGACTCAGTTTGGTTTTAAATGATCTAATTATAATTCATTTCACGTTCAAACATGATTCTTGGTTTGGAAATCCATTCCATTTATTTCTCTAGGTAAGCACAAATAATGTATTGGAAAAAATATGGGGAACTCTGCATGTTCTGTTAGAAAGGGAAACAAGAAGTAAATCGGTTACCTTCACAAAATGAGTGTTATTTTGGGTTATTGTTGTTCCTTTTTGAACTGTTTTACTCTATGAGCATGTAAAATGGGAGTGAAAGTCTTCAGTGTCTGTCCCTCCTGATAGCCCCAGTTCTACTTCTGGCTGGTTAAGTAGCTGGACTTTGGAGCCAGATCGACCAGGGTTGGGTCCAGCTCCATCACTTCCCAGCTGCACGGCTCTGGGCAAGTTGCCCATCTAAGCTTCTCATCTTAAAAATGGGGGTAAGAATAGGACTCAGCTGCTAAGGTTATTGTGAGGATTCAAGGAGATCATGCAATTAATCTTTTTGAATAGTGGCTGGCATTTAGTATGTACTCAGCTAATATTGAGTAATGTTAATATTTATTTTAATATTAGTAGTTATATTTGATAGTCTTATTGTAGTTTAGCGAAGGCATTGCATATATATATATATTATATATATATTATTGTATATATATATATATATGCAATGCCTTCGCTAAACTACAATAAGACTATCAAATATATATATATTTACTAATAGATATACATATATGTATGTGTGTGTATATATATATATATATATATATATATATATCAGAAAGGAAAATATCTGCTTCCTTTGATGTCCTATTTTCCAGTGATGTTGAAAATGAAGATCAGAAAAAACTCTAGAGTTCTCTGATTTCACCCCTGAATAACGGGAAGTAATTAAATGTTCCCTGCAAAAAATTTTAATTCTAGTATTCAATACCAGAAAAGAAAAAAAACAACCCTATTTACTTTCCAGATAGAGATGCAAACAAAAATAAAACACAGCTGCTGTTACTGCTCCATGGGCACCATCTCTACTTGGTACCAAGAGAGATAATGATCTTGCAGTATAATTTTATAAGGAGATAACGAAATCAATTACATTATCTCAAGGGTAAACACTGAAGGCCTTATCCCATTGCTGGTTAAGATGGACTGTAACTGTGGCAGCTACTCACCCACGGTTACAGATTGTTTTGGATGAAAGAAAACATGGGCTAATAAATTAAGATTTGACAACATAGGAGTGTCGATGGCCTTACAGTTTGATATTCAAGAATGAAAGCAGCAATACAATTGATGGATAAAAATTCAACACAAAGCAACCACGGACATGAGTGAAGGCAGTGATAGACAAACAATTTGGTTCATTTTGATTATTCAATTGTAAAGTTTTCACAAAAGCTTAGAAAAACAATCTGCAAACCATTTGGGCCCACTGAAACTCCATGTGATCTTATAAAATATTATGAACCACAAAAACAAGAGGCTAAGAAGAACTATAGGAGGCTGTCGGGATATGTTTC
Source organism: Panthera leo (assembly GCF_018350215.1). Classification (NCBI taxonomy): domain Eukaryota; kingdom Metazoa; phylum Chordata; class Mammalia; order Carnivora; family Felidae; genus Panthera; species Panthera leo. Next base: position 94,251,222 of record NC_056687.1, read on the forward strand.
TATTAATTATAATGACTATAGAGTTAGTAGGATTCCTTCCAAGGTATGGTGATTGAAGTAGATAACATCTTTTGTTGTTATGATACTTAAACTTTATAGAAAAGATTAATTTATAGACATTCAACCCATTAAATAAAATCAATAATTATGAACTTCTATAACCAAGTCCATGAGATTTCAGGGCCAGAAAATCTGCTTTATAAATAAGTGAATTCAACACTGACACAAGTTGCGTGACCTTGGGCAAGTTCCTTATCTAACTCTTTCAGAATAATCATAAATACCAGGTAGTATCGTATTAAATAAGTGTGCTAAAATTGTGCTTATTAGCACATAGTAAAAACATGAATATAAATGATAAGAAGCTTCCTTTCTGCTTCTTTTCTCACTCTTAAGTTTCTTACAAGTTTATATGCTTCTTTTCTTTCTTTTTGAAAACTGATTTTTATTTTAGCTTTAGCTAGCGACTCTGTACTATTTATTCCAGTTACCTTGCAGTGTATAATTATTCTAGTCTCTGTGTATCTTAAATTTAACATGCATTTTAACACTGACACTCTGTCCAAAAGAAAAGTCATTGGAATAACCCTTGCTTTCCTTTGCTGTGCTAGGAAAGTTGGCAGAGTTAACCATAAGACAGTTTAATCAATAGAAAAGGGCTTACAAATTCATGAGTAGCAACGATATGATGTAATTTCTTACTTGTTTTTCCTTGTCTCATTTCCTTTAAGTTTCTCATTACCTTGTATTTTAAATAAAGCAAAACCTGGCTCACGGTTGGCATCTAGTAAGTGTTTGTTGAATCGAGAAGGAAGGAAATTAATATTTTAATTGTGACCAGAGGCAACAAGCTCCTCGATGGAAGCTGAACAGACAGTCATTAAATTATGCAGATTAGGAAACATCTGCCACCTGCTTCTCATATTCATATGAAGAACTACTTGGGTTAATTTCTTAGGTTAAAGTAAGTATATTATAAGGGGAAGCTGAGTAATATATATAGCATTTTTTTGTCTATAGTTAAGGTTCCAGTGTTAAAAGGACCTTAGAGGAGATGGCTCAACCTCCTTAGTTTATTACCAAGAGGAGTTACCATGGCCCTGAGAGTGTAAATGGGCCCATCCTGAGGTGCTGAGCATCAAGAGGAGGTCATTTCCTATTCTTCCCATTTGAATCTTGCCCAAGAGCACTTGTTTTACTGAAACTTCCATCTGTTCCAGGGGCATTTACATATCTACCAAAACTATACGGAAAGATAAAGACTGTGGTTGAGAAGATCAGCTTTTGGGTCAGAGAGACCTGGTTTTTAAATCCGTTCACCTTACTAGCTCTGTGACTTTGGACACAAATTACGTAATCTCTCTATGCCTCAGTGTTTTTATCTGTAAAGAGGGGTTGATAAACTTCCGTCATCTTTGATGGAAATAACAAAACTTCATAGATTATTATTGGTGATAAACATGATAATGTATAAAAAGGACTTACCACCAAGCCAGGTACATATGAAGTGATTGGTACACATAAACTGTTATTATAATATAAATGAGAAGTGGAGAAGAAAGTTGAAGGGAAGTGATGTAGGCAAGGATAGGCCTGTGTTTTGCTAATAGTGGGCCATCGATATGGCTGCAAGCTTCCTTACGGCCAACGTGGAGAAAGAAACATGATTGATTACATACTTCACAGAGAACTTTGTCATATTAATTATGTATCTCTGGCCAAACCAGAGCCACATTCCTCCAGCCCAATCTTCTGAATTTCCAAACAAAATCTCTTTCTACCAGACACGGCAGTATAGGTTCCTGAGACTTGACGGATTACAGTAAGGGCTGTCCAAGTTTGGCCAAGACTCTCTTAGCGTTTCCCACAGAGACCCCCAGCTTCTTGATCACACCTGTAGGAGAGAACCTGGCCAAGGGTCTTCCACTCAGCACATGTCGTTCTCAGGAAGGCCTTGGACCTTGGAGGAGGCCAGGAATGAATTTGGGGTTATGTAGCTTATTCTTCTCACCCATGTCAGGAGCTCCTTAACTGCAGGGACCAGCCTTATTCATCTTTACAGATTTCCTCATTGCCTCTCACAGTGAATGGCAGACGCTCAGTAAATGTTTGTGATTTGCAGGAATGAATGGACATGTGTGGTGGAATTGCTGGTATGAAAAACCTGCTGTTTTAGGGCCGGGCTGTAACAGAGCGATTCTTTCCAGCAGTATGAATTTGTCACTCAGCTCTGAGGATGGCGCTCAAGGTTTAAATCTTAGTATTTAAAGGAAAAATAAAATCTATATGAATATGAACTCTTCTTCCCTGGGTACTGATGTTTAAAGACTTGTGTTATTAAGTGTCGAAATGAGATAGAACTGGTTTTCTTCAAAAAGGAGAGAAGTACGATTTGAGCACCTCCAGTATCTCAGAATAGGTAGACTAATCAATTACCTTTCAAGACACGTACATTATTATAAGTCATGGAAAGTCATGGCCCAAACCTCATGTTTCGAAAAGATAGTATTTACACTTTGCTTGGGATATCACCTACAGAGGAAATGTGGAAAAGGTTATGCTGTCATGAAAATGTCTTAAATCTGCTTGTTGAAATTGTTGTAAAATGCCCTAAAATGTCTTCAGAAAATATTTAAAGTTGCTTAATTTCACGTGATATTTTTCCATGTGTTTGTTACAGTTAAGTATCGATTTATTTTCTCTGAATAACCATTCCCAAACCAGTCTCCCTGGAGTCTCCTCATTTATCCAACTTAATGAAATTGGGTGAAAGCTATGCTGGCATTTATTCAATGTAGTGTTTCTCTTTTGTACTTGTGATTAAGGATCTCACTCCAATTTAATTTACAGGCTAGGAATCTTTTAAATGTTAAAGAGGAAAATAAATGAAAACATTGTTTGAGTAAACTGGGGCTCACACAGAGCTAGTTGACTTGTTTTCATATGCTGTATCTAAGCCTGGTATTGTAGAATAGGGTTTTATTTGACCAAAATAATAAATCCTTGTAACCCTCCTTTTTTTCCCAGCCCCTTTGCTCTTACCCTGTCTGAAGCCAACATGTCACTGAAAAATGAGCCACGAGTAAATACCTCTGCACTGCAGAAAATCGCTGCTGACATGAGTAATTTGATAGAAAATCTGGACACACGGGAGCTGCACTTTGAGGGAGAAGAGGTGGATTATGATGTGTCTCCCAGCGATCCCAAGATACAGGAAGGTAAAGACTGGTGGTCTGAGCGAGAAGAGAGTTTCTCAGAGTTGCCTGGCAGAGAGCAGATTTGAAATAACCAGCAAATGATTGATCATCCTTGCTGATGTCCTACCCTGGGCTGAGACCATTTCACTAGCTGTATTCTTGTTGTAGCAGGTTATGATTCTTAAACAGATGCCCATAAAAGGCAAGTTATGCTAATATCGTGTATTCTTACAATATCATTGTGTCCTTGCAATAACTTTATTTACTTGTTTATTTTTTAGTGTGTATTCCTTTCTCTGCTATTTATAAGACTCAAGGATTTAAGGAGCCTAATATACAGACGTATCTCACCGGCTGTCCAATAAAAGCCCAAGTTCTGGAAGTGGAGCGCTTTACATCTACAACAAGGGTCAGAGCATTTATGGACTCACCTCGTATTGGTCCACGTATACCAATTAACACACTGACTTCCATTTTCCTTCCTCATAGCTATGATATGTTTTTAGCTTTTTTTTTTTTTTTTCAAATCACTTGTAAGTCCTGTTCACCTCTCAAGAATTTGCTTTCCGTTGAGTCTTGATTCTCATATGCCTTTTTCCTCATACTGGAAAATGCTTTTTTTTTTTTTTTTTTAAATACGCACCTAAGGCAATTTATAACTTTAATAAATTGCTGAGTGCCGCTCCTAGTCCTCCTCTCTCCTCGATTTTCTGTTTAACGTGGGCTCTTGGGGCATCACCATTCCACCTAGACTGTCACATAGAAGCCAAGGAAGAGTTTAGCTTTCCTAATGCTGGTTTAGCAAGAAAATAATGATGCTGCCTGGGTCTTGAAAGAAAAAGAAAAAAAGCCAGGATGTTGGACCGACCAGTGTCATCACCCAGAGACGGTGCTGAGAGAATACTGCTGGCATCTTCTGCTGCTCTCTGATCTGCTCCTGGCACCTGTCCTTTAGGTCTGTTCGTGGGGCCTGAGTGCTGGAAGGCGTCTTCCATGAAGATGACTTCATCAAGCAAAGCATCACTGTTTGGTGTGGATTAGACTAGGTTGTGAGGGGAGCCACCATTGCTCTGTTACTGACTGTACATCACAGTTGTCAGTCTGATAAGTAGAGGGCATTGCCGCAGGCAGGTGGCCTTTGTCCCCTCAGGTTGAGCTCTGGCCACGGCAGACTAAGGCCACCTTTGCTCCTGCCTCAGGGGAAGTGTAGAACAGCCTTTCTCCAGAGACAGGTTCTGTCTGCCTTTCCTCCTTGTCTTTTGCAGAGTGGCATGTGTTACCTGGGTCCTGATAGTTTTGCTTAGTGGCCTGTCCTGACCTACCTGTGTGTATGTTCTGACTCCTAACACCCACCTTTGTGTGTAAGCCTTTCCTTTAGGCCCTTTATATGAAGGGGGGTCTCTACCTCCCTGATATACCACTGAGCACAATGCACTCAGAAATGTCTCTGATGTGGCCTTTGCCTTCTTAGTTTGCCTACCAGCTTTTAGCTTCAGAGGGGATACGCATGCTCAGAGGGTTAAATGCACAGACTCCAGAGCCAGCCTGCATGGTTGAAATCCTGTCTTTGCTTTGTGATCTCCAACAAGTTACTTAATCTTTCTGTTTCTCAGTTTTCACATGTGAATAATGCTAAATAATGGATGTAACGGTGCCCACCGTATAGGTTTCTTATGAGGACTTAATAATAATAATAATAATAATAATAATAATAATAATAATACACAGCCTTATGCAAGGGTATTGCATATTGTATTGTTGGGGAGCAAGAAGGTTCTGTCTGTTTCCAAGATCCTCCTAGCTGGACTAAGACTCAAATTGACATGAGACCCATTAACATGGGTCAAATTTGATTTCGTTAAGTATGGGCAATCCACACAGACGTGGAAATTCCAAAGACAGGCACGTCTGGGACTTCAAAGAGAAGGAATTCAATTCACAAGGAAATGACAAAGAGCAAATGTTTGGTAACAAATGTTTACCAGGCCACTTGGAAATAGTGGGACATATGGAGGACTTTGATCAAACAGGCCTTGCTAGTTCTTCCCTGTCTACCATAGCTGGTTCATCATATAATCTGTGATGGTGGCTCTCCTCCTGGAGCAGGTCCTCTAGCTCAATTCTTTCTAGGCGCTTGAGGGGGAGGTAAAGAGCTTTTCCTGGATTTGCTGGGTTTTGACTGGTTTTTAACTCAAAGTGGTCTTCATGACAAAGTGGCCCATCTTGGGGTGGCCCATCCTTGGCCCTTATAGTATTACATAAGCATACACTAATACTACATATTATTATTAATAGTAGGTGTCTCCTAAGGTTATTCACAAAGATAAATAAATATTCAAGACCCCAAAACCAGGGACTTCTCTGTGCTTGGACTCTTCTGTTAGTTAGGTGAGTTTGGTTTAGTCCTATTCTAATCTGAGTCTGTGTGAGAAAGCCAAGGATCATCTTTTTTAATTTCTTTTTAATGTTTATTTATTTTGAGAGAAAATGAGAGAGCACACACGTGCATGCAGGAGATGGGCAGAGAGAGAATCCTAAGCAGGTTCCGCACTCTTAGTGCAGAACCCGACGTAGGACTTGATCTCACACTGTGAGATCCTGACCTGAGCTGAAATTAAGAGTCGGATGCTTAATTGACTGAGTCACTGAGGCACCCCGCTAAGGATCATCGTTATCCTACTTCGTGTTTAGTTTACTAAGAAATATGAACTAAAGTCATGCAGTATAAATGTGATTCCAGGTAAATAAAAACACACTTTTTCTAATTACTGAACACATTCTATGTGCTAGCTCAAGGCAAGGCCCTTCTCTTTTCATTTCTGTGACAGCCCAATGAGGTAGGTGTTCTTCAGGCCCTCTCAGGCTGGAGATCTTCCATTTGCCCTCCAGTGCTTCCTCCTACCTTTTTCTACCCTGTGCTCTGCCCCTCAGGGCTCTCTGCTTTTGTCCTCTGGTAGGGCTCAGACAGTGAAGAGCCCAGATAGGAGATTGGGGTTGCCTTGGGCTGACTGTGTCCCTTGACCAAAGGCACCCCTTTCCCCAAGGCAGCCATCCTTACATGGTTCTCTCCTTCTTGTTCCAGTACCTGGCCCTGCATCTTGTTCCTTCAGGACTAGGAATGCCTTCAGAGTCCCAGGTTACTATCCTTCCTTTATGGTTTCCTTACCCCTATCACATCTTTATAAGCAGTCCCTTTATTAAAACTCTTCAGATTATTCCAATTCCAGAGAATTCCAATAATTCGGCTGGGATGTTGTCTGACAGAAGTGACGCTTGGCTGAGGCATCACAGCTGGTAGGCTGCACCACAGGGTTTCAGGCCTTTAAAATCTTCAAGAAGGATGTGGCAGCTTGTTTTCATCGTATCATACCACCTCACAATTGCTAAGAAGTTTGGTGTACAAAGTCTTGGATTTATATGTGAGGGCTAAAACTTGGCATTTGAAAAAGTTTCGAAGTATTCAGTTTTTGGAGATAGGTAAATATAATCCTTGGAAATGCAGTAGCTTTCCTAAATTGTATAATTTTTCTTATTTATTTGGTTCATCTTAAATTGAGCATTTTTCACTTGAATGCAAAGTTTCTGGCCACTCAGAATTTTCCTGCATTCTTCTCTGTGATACATGATGGAGGATGACACCTGTAGTAATGTAAAAGTAAAAGTGAACGTAAAGTAAAAGGCAACATATAATATTGAACCCCAGAACTGGTTTTTTTCCTACTTCCGGTTGTAGTAATTGTCATGAATCCTAACTAGAGGCAAAGCAAATGCTACATTTGTTTTTTTTTTTATTTTTTTTATTTTTTAATATATGAAATTTACTGTCAAATTGGTTTCCATACAACACCCAGTGCTCATCCCAAAAGGTGCCCTCCTCAATACCCATCACCCACCCTGCCCTCCCTCCCACCCCCCATCAACCCTCAGTTTGTTCTCAGTTTTTAACAGTCTCTTATGCTTTGGCTCTCTCCCACTCTAACCTCTTTTTTTTTTTTTTTTCCTTCCCCTCCCCCATGGGTTTCTGTTATGTTTCTCAGGATCCACATAAGAGTGAAACCATATGGTATCTGTCTTTCTCTGTATGGCTTATTTCACTTAGCATCACACTCTCCAGTTCCATCCATGTTGCTACAAAAGGCCATATTTCATTTTTTCTCATTGCCACGTAGTATTCCATTGTGTATATAAACCACAATTTCTTTATCCATTCATCAGCTGATGGACATTTAGGCTCTTTCCATAATTTGGCTATTGTTGAGAGTGCCGCTATAAACATTGGGGTACAGGTGCCCCTATGCATCAGTACTCCTGTATCCCTTGGATAAATTCCTAGCAGTGCTATTGCTGGGTCATAGGGTAGGTCTATTTTTAATTTTCTGAGGAACCTCCACACTGCTTTCCAGAGCGGCTGCACCAAGCAAATGCTACATTTGAATATTTATCAGTGATATGGCTGGATTTCAGACTTAAGAGCACAAGTTGCATTGATACTCTTGCTCATATTTTATATAGTAAAGCATGGCCACTCTGTGTAGATGTAGAAGTTACCAAATAGAACTGTGGGGGACGCCTGGGTGGCTCAGTTGGTTAAGCATCCGACTTCAGCTCAGGTCATGATCTCGTGGTTCATGAGTTTGAGCCCCTCATCAGGCTCTGTGCAGACAGCTCAGAGCCTAGAGCCTGCTTTGGATTCTGTGTCTCCCTCTCTCTCTGCCCTCCCCAACTTGCTCTCTGTCTCGGTCTCTCTCTGTCTTTCTCAAAAACAAATGAACATTAAAAAAATTTAAAAAGATTAAAAAAAAATAGGACTGAGGGCCAGGAATCTCGCATGTGGTTGCTGACACGAGAGCCTGGATAAATAAAGTAGCAGAGGAGACATTTATTTTCTCCTACCCCCAACATCTTTGGTGCCTAAATCTTCCAGGAAGGGCCAGTGTCCTTTGGGTAGTCCAGAGTGCCCACTGCCTAGCCACCCTACACACCATCCCCCTGTCCACGGAACTTCCTTCAAGATCTCCTCCGCTTTATAAACATCCCTCAGTCTCCTAACACTTTGTACTGTATCAAAACTATCCCCCAGGCCTGTTAGTTCTGATTGAAATCATTACCAAGATATATTTGCATTTTAGTAAGAAATATTTTTTAAAATTTTAAATGGGGATTCATTTTAGTTAAGTAATTGGGAAAAATATTTTGTGCGTAGTCTTTCACTTTTTCCCTCTAATCATCCTGTACCTTGTTGGTCACTGGTGGTCCTTCAGAGCAAGGAGATGTTGTAGACAGGGATGGACCTTGGAATATGTTTCAGAAGGAGAAGGCATTAATGTCATCTGTGAAGGACGAGTAGCTGGCTAAGATCATGCTCCTGGAATCCATTTCCTCCAGCTTTCCTCTCACCGGCTCCAGTGGTCTGTTCACTGTTTATGCTTTGGGACAAGCAAAATCACCCCTGATATCTAATTAGGGTCTTCACTCATTGTCTCCTTTACCTGATTTCTTGTTTCAGGGCTGTGTGTGTATTTAGAGCAATACGACTTGTGGAAGTTTATCTTTGGTGTGATTCAGAGTTTGTCTTATGTATATTATGTACATTATATATATATATATGTATATATATTTAAGGAAATTTTATTTCTGTAACCACTTGTTTTAGGAAACATCTTGTCTGAGCTATTGTTCATTGAAAGACTTTAGACTTTGTTATCTAAAATATCAATCATTTTTATTGATCACTGCAGGTACCAAGTATCAATCTTTACACTATTGAATTAACACATGGGGAATTTAAATGGCAAGTTAAGAGGAAATTCAAACACTTTCAAGAATTTCATAGAGAGCTGCTCAAGTACAAAGCTTTTATCCGAATCCCCATTCCCACCAGAAGGTAACTGTTTCAGAATTAATTATAAAGTTATCCCAGTATGCAAGCTGGATGGAAAGAGTGTTTTATCTATATTATGGGTTAACTTGTCCGTTGTTGGTGGATATTTCTATTAAACAGGCTCTTCTAAAAATAAGCATAAAATGCTTTTATGCTCATATTTATGCTTTCATTTAAATGAGAGTAATACTCAAAGAATAATAAATGTTTCCATTGTGTGTGTGTGTGTGTGTGTGTGTGTGTGTGTGTTAGGCACACGTTTAGAAGACAGAATGTCAAAGAAGAGCCTCGAGAGATGCCAAGTTTGCCCCGTTCATCTGAAAACATGATCAGAGAAGAACAATTCTTCAGTAGAAGGGTAAGCCCTTTCAGTCTTCTGTTGTTCAAAATATAATTTTGCAGCGCTGTAGAAACATGGCGGCTCCTGGGAGGTGAGGGGGACCTGGCTGCAACTTTTTTTCCCCCCTGATCCCTCACCCAGGCTAGCTTAGCATCTTTGGAACTTGTTAGGCAGCCTTCTTCTCCAGGTCAGAATGGCTGCACTCAGAATGGTTGCATTTCCCAGAAGAGGAAGAGTGTTCTATGAAGAAGTTTTCCTCTGCAGGAACCTCTTTGGGCTGGTTGTGAGTCAAGCTTGAGCTCACCATTGAGGGTTTTGAGATATACTCCTTTAAAAGCATTTATTTCTATCCGTTTGCTCCAGACTTCATAGTAGCTTGTCCCAAGTATATGTGAAGTCTAATTACCAAACTATAAGTGGGGCCCTTAGGGTCAGAGAAGAGTAGGACAGAAGCCCCAGGAGCAGGTGCTCTGCCTCAGTGATATGGTGCCACACAAGGTAGAAGATGAATTGTTTTTCAATAGAAAATTAACAAGGAAATATCAGTTCTGTTTTGTAATCTGAAACTTTTATCCTGAAAGGGATATTTGACTTCTCCTTTGTATAGTTGTCATCTTGTTTAAAATCCTTTTAGGGATCTAGAATACATATTTTCCACGATACATGGACATATAAAACTCTACAGTTTGGGGTTACTGTGTGCACTTACATGAAAATGCAGCTGAAAATGGGAAGCTGTGGCTTTAACAGTACATCCACACATCATCATAGTCGATGTGATTGTCATTAACCTCTCACATTTGACCATATTTGAAATCAGAATATAAGTACTAGAAAGTGTCTCTCTCTCTCTCTCTTTTTAAACTTCCCCCCCTCTCCCCCTGAAGAGCTGTTAAAAAAACTGCAGTATATCTACCAGTAGTAAATTCAGTGTTGAAATAAAGGAAATCGAGGTTTTTGATAAAATCAATAAATGCCTTAAAACAGTCTACTATGGGCAAGTCCTGTGCTAGTGATTATGGAAGACTGAACGAATATACAGCTTGGGCCTCTTCAACAGTTTGTAAAAGACCTAAGCACATGAAAAGTTGAATAGCAGGAAGCAATTTAAATAAAAGTTCAGGGGAACTATGGAAATAACTCCTTAGTGCTATTCAAGATTCCTTGTCCACTGATAATCTGAACAAATAATTGAATAAATTACAGAAGTAAAGATTGGATAGTGGTCACACCACTGTCACTGTTTAAAATTTTAAGTATGAGGACATTATCGCTTACCTCCTATATTTGTGTTACAGAAACAACTGGAAGATTATTTGACAAAGCTACTGAAAATGCCCATGTATAGAAACTACCATGCAACAGTAAGTACCGTTCAGTGACTTAAATTTTGAAGTACTTTGTAAAAGCATAAATCGGCTGCTAAATTTTGGATCATTTTATCAACACAAGTGCTTGTATCCACTTGTGCATTCCTCGGGTTAAAATTAATGAAATGAATGCAAAGTTGATTTGACAGCAATAATCTAGTTCACAGTATGCTGTTTTTAAAAATATCAACTATAAATTGATGTGTCTAGATGAACTTGTAACACTGGTCTAGGCTAGATTATCTAGAAATCAATGTCCTTCTCTTCTCAGGTTTCCAGAATAATGCCCCAAAGCATTTCTAACCCTGAAGAAAAAACCAAAAAAACACTGAGTATAAGTGATGAAAACAGCTGAGCAGAGTTGAATACCCAAAGATTAGACAGAGCGTA